>NC_056691.1:31698409-32001439 GCF_018350215.1 Panthera leo
GCCGCATTGGGCTTTCCTCTCAACCGCCTGCTCCGCTCGCTACCCGCGGGGGTCCTGAGCTTGTAGCCGGCGGGGCGGGGTTACATGCCGCGCTGGGGAGGGGGGAGAGAAGAGGAGAGCCTAGGTGCCCTCCTCTCCCCTCCCCCCGGCGGCGGAGCGCGCCAGGCCCTCCTTTGCCTCACCCCTTCGCGCCCCGCCCGCCTGCTCCTCACCGGCCAGGCTAGGCCTGGCTGCCGCGGCCTCGGCGCCCCACCCTCTCCGGGCCGGCCGTAAGGGGGTTGGGAGGGGACGAAGAGGAAGTGAGGATTCTTCTCTAGCCGCCCCGAAGGGGGCTGCAGCACTGGGCTGCGGAGGCTGGGGCTCCTCCTCCTCTCCCCTCACACCCGCTCCCGCCCCCTCTCTACCTGCGGGGTACCCGGGCAGGAGGAGGCGGCGCGCGGAACGGCCCCGGCGACAACTGTCAGTTATAAGTCCCGCTGGGCCGAGGGCGGGGGGAAGGAAGGGGAGGGGCGGAGAAGAAGAGGGAGGGCACTCAAGCAACCCCCCAGGCTCTGGAAAGAGGCAAAAAAAGGGCACCGTCCCCATCCACGGTGCGCATGCGTAGTGGAACAGCCCCACCCACCCCCTTCGCGTCTCGCCCAGCTACGCAAAAGCACTGACTTGGGTTGCGCGACCGGCTCCGAGGCCTATAGGTTGCGCGGACCAATTATGTCATCAGCATGTAGACTACTGTTAAGGGGCGGAGTGGGGAGAGAAGCAAGGCGCCTGCGCAGGAGTACTCGACACTGCCGAAGAGGCCCAAGGCCTTTTAAAGAAAGCGAAAGAGCTTTTTTTTTTTTCTTTTGCAAGACCCTAAAAGCCCTAAAAACTAAAATTAATCCTGGGGCGCTTGGGTGCTTCAGTCAGTTAAGCTTCTAACTCTGGCTCAAGTCATGATCGCACAGTTCCTTCGTTGGAGCCGCATGTCAGGCTTTGTGCTGACAGCTCACAGCCTGGAGCCTGCTTCAGATTCTTTATCTCCCTCTCTCTCTGTCCCTCCACTGTTCTTGCTGTCTCTCAAAAATAAATAAATGTTAAAAAAAAAAAGGGGGGGGGGGAGAAAAAGAAAAACTAAAATTAATTCTGAAGGACCTTGCTCCATAAAACCCTTGTTAATGGCAAATGAATAGTGAGAAGGCACAAAATGTAAATCCTATCCTGTTGTAAATTTCATATTTTCTGTACCCACCTTCACCCATGTAACTGCCGGGTTTTTAATATAAAACTAGAATTTTATAGTTTAGAAAACAGGTGCAAGGACTCGACCAACTAAAACATGTTCACATGCAAAAAAAAAAAAAAAAAGATAATTTGTAAAACTGTTAATTTCTAAAACTCTGGTCCAGTTCTTGACCAATTCCTATTTTAAGTAATGTCTTGTTTTCAGTTAAAATTAACATATTCCCACCTCCATTCTTGAGATCTGCTAAGAATAAAGGAAGGGAATGGAAACTTACTAAAAATCCTTGGGGTTATAAAGTTTTCAAATATTTCAAGTCTAAGCTGCACAGTATTAGTCAGGTCGTTAGCCTTACAATGTCACCATACATTTAAAAATTACTTTTGAATGTCTAAAACGTGAACTCCTCATTCACTTTAATTAGGTAATGCTTAAAGTAAGTGGGGTGAAAGAGTGTAATGGTTCCATAAAGCAGATATTAGTATTTTCTTATGTTCTATTAGAAAGATGCAAATCTCGGGGTGCCTGGGTGGCTCAGTAGATTAAGCAACCGATTTGGCTCAGGTTGCAATCTCACAGCTGGTGAGTTCCATACCCACATCAGGCTCTGTGCTGACAGCTCGCAGCCTCTAGAGCCTGCTTTGGATACTGTGTCCCTCTCTGTCTGCTCCTCCCCCGCTCATATTCTCTCTGTCTCTCAAAAAATAAATAAGCATTTAAAAATTTTTTTAAAAAGAGAAAGATGCACATATGTTTCTATTTACAAAGAATGCTCTAGCTTGAAACTGGCAATTATGTCCTAGAAATCAAGCATTTTAAAAGTACAAGTCATCTAAACAAATGGTCAGGATATTCTGATCCTTGATTATTGTGAACCTTTAATGAACCAATAAAAGTCAAAACTTCAAAGCTTTTGGGAGAAGGGGGGAAAAGAGTAGCAGTAAGTTTAAGTAGCAGAATTAGGTAAAATAGTTAAATGAGAACACTTATTGAGTATTGACACTCCCACACACCCATTATCCAGTTTTCAAGGTCTCCTCTCATCAGTCATTTGTAATTTATGAGACATTTCGCTTTCTCCTCAGAGCCCTTAGATGTACCTCAGCTCACAGCAACAAAGCCAGGGAACAGTCTAATTTCAGCAAATGGCAACCCAAAATGAGTCTGATTGAGCATCCTTCATTTCCTTTGACCATTCCCCCAGCAAATATCCCCTCTTTATCTTTAGCCACCAACTCTATTTCATGACTCTCTCATAATATAGATTGTATTTATTGATTCCTGTGCCACCAAGCACCTTACATTCATTATCACCTTTAATTCTCACAACAATCATAGGTATTATGCCTATTTTACAGATGTAGAAACTGATGCTTAGGTTAAGAAAGTAGTTTGCCAAAATTCAAATCTAGGTCTGTCACACTTCAAGATTCTCCAAGGTACCTAATTCTCCAAGGCCACCTGGCAGAATTTCCAATTTTCATGCACAAGAGTGTAGGGAATTGCTAGAAATTTGATCAAGGGCTTCTGATGGGATATCAATTAAGATAAAGAGGTAGGAGTTGAAGGAACCACAGCTATAGGTCATGGAGAGGCCACAATGATTGTGATCTTAGCTTTTATGAAAGTAGGATCAGATCCTTAAGCTTAAAAAAACTATTATACAAGAAATATGTTGGTTGTAGGTAAATTATTAGTGAGAAGAAAAATTGCCATTTAATCCCACCACCCAGAGAAAATTTTATTAATATCTTGTTGCAGAATTTTTCTATTTATTTATGTATACTTTTATTTATCTTAAATAAAATTGTGACTATACTATACTTAATGTCCTTTCCTATTATTTATTGTAATAAATAATAAATCATTGCAGGGAATGGACAGGAAATCCATATCTAAAATCTCAACTTCATATTTCTGTCCACAATAGCCTACATGGCCTGCTCATCTGAACTGGCAGGGAGTGAATCAGGGAAATTCTAATGTAAAAGGAATTCCAAACCATTAACACACACACACACACACACACACACACACACACACACACACACAGCAAAGGTGCAAACAAACAACAGCACTAACAGGTACCATTTATTAAGCACTTACTAGGTCTTAAATATTTGCTAAATACTTTACATACACAGTACTCACAATACCCCAGGAAATCATGACAGATACATTTGTTCTTAAATTTTGGGTCAATGATTCACTGAGTAGAAAGCTTTTTTTCTACCCTACAAAAAGTTGGACATTAAAGATCAACATTCCAATTAATTAACTCTAGATTAGCTGTTTTCTTAAAATGCACATCTGCTATTTGACTGGAGTCAAAGCCGTTTTTTCTCATGTTTAAAGATAAAATTAATTTTGCTTCCCTTTCATCTTCAGTGCTACTATAGAATCTATTAAGAACTTCTTCAAAATAGAAATCTATTTAAACTCCATTTTAAATCAGGGCTTCTCTCCTTGTTGGGCTGCTTTCAGGGGGAAAATGGCATATATACACAATGCAATATTCTGCTTAAACACATAATACTGATTGACTCCCACAAATATTGATTACTTACTATTTGTCAAACACTGCAGAATAGTATGTTACATGCTACCAATGTTCCATGTACCAGGATACCCTTTGCAGTAACCATAGTTCTTAGAGTCCTGGATAACTTGAAAAATAGAGACCAGTCAGGCTAAGATTTTACAATTCTCTTAACTCTCAGCTGGACACCTTGAGGACTAGAATATGGATATGCTTCACCCAGTTCTCAGGAGGACATGATGAAAAAGTTCACATAATATATAGAGAAATCTCCCACATCCAAGGCAGTATCTCCCAATTTCAGCATCCTCCCATTACCATGAAAAGCACCCGGAGGAATAAGCTTGCCACTTTATCTTTCACCCACAATTCCAAATAGTTTGCCTTGGAAGTTCTCCTATCTTTGTAAGCTCTCAGCACCTTGTGATGGGCAGCATGACATCTTCACACAAGTATACTGTTTGCCCAGCATCAATAATTCAGACAAGTAGCAACAATTTATGTACTTCACATCAACTAGGGGAAAGGTGACAAACACTAAGACAATGGTTATCACCAAGCTCTATATTTAAAAGATAAAACATGCAAGGTGAACACAAGGCTGTAACACTGACTAATCCTGGAGAAACATATAGGGAAGGAATATAAACTGCTTGGCAAGGAGAGAACAGTTCTCACAATTGTAATGGAATCCATTCACAATAGTTATTTGGAATTACTTTTATGGTAGAAGATATTCAAGTGACATTAACGTGCATCAAGCAAAATTTAGCAACTCTTGTAGAGCTTCCTGCTGCTCCTCATCAAGTTGCGATATGCATTCCAACCATAATTCTTCAGAAGTCTGTACCTGACGCACAACATTAGCTAGGCGTTTAGCACAAGGATCTTTATAATTAATAGTCTCATTAATTTTTCCTTCTGCAATTATACTGATTATTTTGGGAAGATTGGAATTATTTGGACCAAGTACAACTGGATGGTTACTTTCAATTAAATCACAGAGAAAACTCAAAGTCTGAATAGCTTCCTCTTTATCCTCATGCAGTGGAAGCCATGATAACCAATGTGGAAGAACTTCATCTACATTTACACAGTTAGGCTTAAACCTCAAAATCTTCCCTACTGCTGAGATACAGTTCTCTGTAGCAATGACATTTTTTTTGGTTTTGGAATTTGCACACTTAATAACTTTTACCAGCAATGGGACAGCTTCTGAACATAAAGAACGATAATCATCTCCACCAAACTGTGCCATAACACCCAGGCCATAAGCAGCTGCTTGCCTGACTTCAGGGTTGTTATCTCGCATATTTAGTAGCATTGGCCACCGAAAATATTCTACATACTTATATGAGGTTGGACTGCAGTGCTCTATAATATCATCAAATATGCACAATCCCCACTGTCTATCTGGCCATGGCCTACTCGAACAAATTAGATTTACAATTAATGGAAGAAGCTGTTCAAACCATGGTAAAATCTTTTCCTTGTAAGTACTAAATAAAGAGTGCAAAATATCTGATACTTTGGTAAGAATATAAACATCACATTCATCCTCATCTTGCAGAGACATTTCAACCTGCTGGTCGTAGTTTTCTTCCCGTCTTTTAACCTGTCTCAGTTCTTGGTTTTTAAAGTGTCCTTCAAGTTTTGCTTTCAATATTTCTCCTAGTTCTTCTAAGTGTTCATCAAGAAGGCACCCATCTCCCATTACTTCAATGGACTTTGCAAAAGAATTCATTATTTCTGAGAGTACATCTGTATCAGGTTCAGTCCCAATAGCCTTGATTAAGGGATCACATATGAATTGCCACATCTGTGCAAGATATTCTGGGCCACGAGTTCTTGCACATTCCAGGAGAAAAGGCATAGACTCTGCTGCTGCCACTCGAACATTGTCATGGAAATAAAATTTCAATAAAGGAACCATCAGCTTTACAACCTGTTCTGTATATTCCACAAATCCTTCCCTTAACTCCTTAGCATAGTAAACCAACATCTGGCAAGCAGTTGCTTTTGCTTCAAGTCCTGAAGTCTTAATTCCAAAACTTTGTTGGTCTCCAAGATTTACAAATTGCCATCCATCATCATCACTCATATTTTCCACATCTTGTGTGTCTAAGAGAGCAACATCAGGTTTAGCTGAAGCAGTCTTAATAAGAGGCTCAATAACTAGTGGAAGGTACTGTTGAAAATCACTTCCAAGAATTTTACACATTCTAGCCCATGCTGAAACCATGTAAGATGTCTGAGGGTCATCATCTTCCATATTATTTAAGTCTGATTGTGTCTTCAACAATAGCTGCATCACATTTGATGCATCTTGCATAAATTTTTCCTTCCCAACAGCAAGACCAACATGGCTAATGCACTCAATAGTTTTTCCTTTCAGAAGCTTGAGTTCCTTCTGAACAGCAAGCTCAACAATGTGCTTTAGTGATGGCATAAATATATCATAATATGGAACAAATTTTTCTTCTATTGTATCTGCAACTGAGGCAATGGTTGTCACAAGCTGTTCCAAGGCCAATTTAGTTCCATTCCGAATCAATTCTTGAAGTTTAATCACCAAGATGGAATGTAGATTTCTCACCATACTATCCAAATATAGAACTAACAATGTTTTTGGACAGTCTTCAATAAAAATAATAAGTGCAGAAGCCGCATGTGATTGTACACGCTGATTACCTTGATTTTCCATGGTACGCAACAGAGCTGCAATCACTGTTTCATGGAATTTCTTTTGGAAGTTAGGAGAAAAATCTGTAGCCATCTGCCCAAGTGTAGTACAGGCTGCAGCCCTCACTCTTGGGTGAGGATCCTGAAGAAAAAGCAAAACAGAGTTAACTGTTTCATCTAGAATTGATTCCATTTGCTGATGGCATCCTTCTCCAATGGCAGATAAGGCCATTAATCCAGCATGTCGATATTTCCAGTCAGGGCTCTGAAGCATCTGCATGATGTGCTCCTTAGTCATTGGTAAAACAAGTTTCCCACCAAGCCCACAAGCCAGTCGGTCTAGTGCACTCTCAGCAGCGACGGCATTGCTGTCAAAATCATCTTCTTCCATTTCATCGGCATTTACCCAGTCCTCATCATCTTGTAGATCAACCATCATTGCTAATATATGAGGAACTGCCTGTGCAATTATATTTGTATGTTTTTTCAACATTGGGGTTGCAGTTTCAGACAAGGTCACTATTATTTCAAGGGCCAACTGGCGTTGCAGATTACTAAGTCTAGAGTCTCCACATAACTTCAGACTCAACTGCAGAGTATCTTCTAAATAAGGACCCAGGTATTTAGGTACGGTATCTGCAATCTCAACAAGGGATTCTAGCACTGAATCATCATCTTGGTAGCATGAGTCATTCACAGCCTGTAAGATTCCAGGAAGCAAGTCTGCAAAGTCCTTGAAAAGAGCAATATTATTCTCATTAGCAAGTACAAATGCAGCTGCAGCTCTAGCAGATAATGTCCTGATTGCTGGATGTTCTTGATCCTGAATGCACTGGTCCAACAAACGTTTGATGATATCTAAATCATGCCGCTCTTGGTTCCCAAAAATCCCAGGAAAGTGCCAGAAAACGTGAAGTGCAACTTCCCAAAGAACTACATTTTTAGAGTAGATTGAATCAATAAGGAACTTCAAACCTTCAGGCCAGTGGTTAGTGCCATCCTCATCTATCAAATTCCTGGCCAGCACTGCAAAAATATCACAAAGTTTTTTCCTCATGCTAGCATGTGTTTCTAACTTAACGGCCAGTATCAGTTCAATCTTGACGTCCCTCTGAACATCAGAAGGCAGATTTGGATAGACTTCCTCAAACCCAGAGGACAAAAGCCGCCGTAGCAGCGCGGCAGCCATTTGTCTCACCTCATAACCTGCTCTTCTATTTCTGACAGCATCTAAGAGGAATGTAGTCTTACACAGACCTGGAATATTTTCATAGATTTCTTCTGCCTGCCTCCGCACCATACAGCTTGGATTGATCAGGTTCTTCAGAAGCTGGTAAAACTCTTGCTTTCCCGACACGGTGGCCGGTACCCCTGCAGACCCGGCCGCCGCCATAGCGCTCTGTCAAAGAAACCGCGACGGAGATGGAGGGAGGGGGTCTGCGGCCAGAAACAGTGACGTAAAGGAGGCGCCCGAGGGGATGGGCGGGGCTGCTTATGCACTGCTGGCGGGGTGCTGTGTCTGAGCTCCCGGAGGTGGGCTGCTGGGCCTGGGGGCGGGGGGTATAAGTGAGATGGGGTGGGGATGACGGACACCCTCGGTCTGTTTTCCAATCAGATGAAAAGGCACCTGCAGAGAAGAAGAAGAAAAAAAAAGAAAAAGAAAAGTATGATTTGAATGTATTAGAATGGGATTGTGGGTGACTTTTTACCTCCGTTATATTAATAAACTAGCTCTGTTGTTACCCCGATAATTTTAACGCAATAATTGCATCTTGAAAACCCTCCAGGTGGAAGAAGCCGGTCACAAAAGGTCCCATATTGTATGATTCCGTTTATATGAAGGGTCTTGAAAAGGCAAATCTACACGGAAAGTAGATTTACAGAGGCAGTGGGAAGGAGAGATAGATTTACAGAGGCAGTGGGAAGGAGAGAATGTAAAATGACTGCTATCAGATAGTCGGTTTCTTTTGGGGTGATGAAATGTTCTAAAATTAATTGTGGTGATAGTTGTACATCTCTGTGATTATACTAAAAACCATTGCATTGTTAGATTGGTGGATTGTATGGTATGTGAATAATACCTCAATAAAGCTGTTTATCAAATAAGTACAATCAAAGGTAAAGACATTGATTGCCATCCCACTACCACATCTAAAGCACTAAAAACAGTGGTGCTCAAACCCTGGTGTGTCAGAATCACCTGGCCCGTGGATTATAATAAAGAATGAGAAAAACAACTGAATAAAGTATGGTGGAAAGTGATCGGGGCTAGTAATCAGAAGACTTGAATCCTGGTCTTATCTGTAAATTAATTTTGTATCCTTGGTCACGTCACTCAAAGTTTTCTTTGCATGTTGCCTACACTGTAAAATGCTTTTATGGTTTTCCTTTTAGTAGGAAGATGCTGAGATTATTGTAAGAAACAAATGTCCTTGAAGTTAAATATTGTTTCTTTAAATTCAAGTAGGTGTGTCAATCAAAAACAATGATCGTTCCTCTAACAATGATTAGATCTTACTTTTGTATTAGCACTTTGCCACTCAGTCATTTTGACCCTTATGCAGGTTTGCAAAGTTGGTGGGAAAGTTTTAATACTAATTTTAGGTAAGTAATAGAAACCCAGGGAGGTTAAGGACTCTGCCTAAGATGACATAGCTGAGTCTCAAATGTACCTCTTCTGAAAGCAACACCAGTGATCTTTCACCATACCACTTCCCCATAATTACTCTTAATTTTGCAACATGATCAGAGGCCTTCACTTACTGCAAAGTCTGTCTTAAACTTCTCCAAGTGGGCCTAATTTTAATTTTGTAAAACATTGCTGCATATACCCTGAAAGACAGAAAATCACAGCTTTGGAGTTAACCAGATGATAGACAAAATAGTCTCATAAATTACATTGTAATATGCAATACTATACTCATTTAGGAAGAAGCATTATTCTCTAAGTAGTGTTTCTCATGCTGTGAACCAAAACCAGCTGCATCAGAATCACTTGAGATACTTATTTTTAAATTTAGATATTAGAGACCAAGGTCTAAACTAATGAATCAATCTCTGAGGAATGCAACCCCCAAATGTTCAATTTTAACAAACACACTGAGTTTTCATGTAAATACCAAAATTGAGAACCGCTGATTAGTTTCGGTTCTGATTCCAAGATCTTGACTACAGTTTTGCATCTTGCTCCAGATGACTGGTTTTCTTACTGTTTCTTAAATAAGTCTAACTGCAGGGCCTTTGCATTTGCTGTTTCAGCAAATATATTATACATATATATTAAAAATTATATGGGGGAGGGAGGAGTCTTCTCTTAATACTATATCTACTAGTATTTTAAAGACTTATTAAAACTGCAATGAGACACCACCACAGACATACCACACACAATGCTTTAAATTTAAAAGTTTGATAATAGCAATGGTTGGTGAGGATGTGGAGCAACAGGGAACTCAGTTATACTTTTGGAGGTACTATCAAGGATTTGGAAGGTTTTAAGAGGTGTGTCAATGGCACTCAGAGAAGAAACAGCTTAGGAAATTTCCCCAAGTTTTAGTCTGGGCATCTGGTTGGAGGTACTGCAATGTACCTATTTATTTACCTAGAAATGGATAAACAGCAGTGTTAATTCAAACCAAAGGACTGTTAACTCTTCCTGAAGGAAAAAAAGGCTTCCCAAAAAAGTGACTCCCAGAATTTGCGTTTTGCTATCTTCTTGTTCCCACGTGCTATAGTGATGGTCTTCATATCAACAGTAGGAGCTAAACTGAATCCATTTCGGGAAAATTACTTATGATCTTTTATTTTAGAAAAACATACTGATTTAAAATCTTAAGGTACTTCCTCTATTGTATAATTCTCTTCTATTTACTTTTTGCACCATTTCCTCCCCCAACCTTGCCCCAGGAACGTGCATAATACCCAGGATCAAGACTGGACTTGCAGATTTGGTTAGAGTTCAAGAACTTTATTAAGCCTTATAATTAAAGTTGGCTTTTAAAACTGTTTGCACTATTGAGAGGCCATTTAAGAATGTTTCCATAAGGTAGCTCAATACCAGACAATTCAAGTATTCATTAGCAGCTTATTAAGTGAGAAAAGTGCAAAATAAATTGCAAATTTATTCCGAGATCTGAGAGATTTAGAGTCAAATGGGGGGGGGGGGGGCAGAATTAAATTGGACATATTTGATATTTTAACAAGAATAATCCAGAATAAAAATACAGGAAACAGCAGCAACAACAACAACAATAACAAGAAACCCATCAAGGCTCCCACTGGCCTAAGATGAGACAATCTGAATATTAAAAAAGAATAATAATGCCTATAATGGATTTAAAAACATCAAATATATGCACAAAAGTGCTGAGTTTCCAATACTAACAAAAGCCACTAACTTATTAACCATTTTTGGAAGTTGCCAGGTCACCAACTATGAAATGGATAAAATAATCAAGACTTTTCCTGCCTTTCCTGTACAAACTGTATTTCAGGATAACCAAATAGATAATGAGGGTACATTCTTCTTTACAGAATTCCAACTAATAAGTGCACTAATTAGCATAAGAATGCTAAAATCAGAAAATTTCTGTGTTATAACCCCAAAATAAATCATGAATTTAGGAAATAACAACCAATGAATGTTAAATATTGACTAGGAATATAATAATAGAGGAATTAAGCTGAAACCAAGTGAAATTACTGATTAATCTTAATATTATTAAACGTGGGATAAATGAGAGGCATCATTTACTGTTGTCTTTCAGGTCCACATCCATACTTCCTATAATTTGTTCTCTGATTCTGAGGTTGGGCTCTGGAAAAAATATTCTCTTTCCATAAATGAGTCCCTGATAGATTTCACCAATAAGAGCCATTAGAGATTTGGAGGGTATGAAAAGGACAGAAACGGGATTATTCCTTTCCATTTTTCCTTATCTTGCCTGGACTGTCCTAACCATGGCCCTTCCTCCTGGTGGCAACCATTCCCTCCCTTGTGTAACACTCAGAAAGTCTAATCTCGCTCATCTCTGCAGAGATACCAGCAGTAGCCTAGGGGCACCCCTTCCTCAGAGGTTTCACTTTCAACTCTGGGAGGTCCCTCCGCTGAGTTTAAAGATACCAGTTCCATTTTGTTCCCTCAGCTTTAGGGAAGTTCCTTCAGTTATCATCTTTTGGTTTTTTCAGTGCTCTTTATTTACTCTTTCAGATATCTCACACCTGTATAACCAATCCCTTAAATAAAATCTCCTCTTGAGGTACTTAGTGTGGTTTGTTTTCCCAAGTAGTCCTTGGCTCATAACAGGCATTAAGTGATGCAATAGGAAGTACACTGCACCATCTATGAAGTATTTTTTTTATTTTAAATCAGGTTTATTGAGGCATAATTTATATGGAATAAAATTCACCAATTATAATTATATAATTAGATTACAGTCCAGTAACCATGACCACAACTATATAGAAAACATTTTCATTACTCCAAAAAGTTCCCTGGGTCAGTCCCTCAGTAGAAAATCTCCTTTCTCCACTCCTGGCTCCAAGCCACTACTGATCTGATTTCTGTTGCTATAGCTTTGTCTCTTCCAGAATTTCATATAAATGGAATCATTTAGTGTGTGACTTTTTGTAACTGGATGCTTTCTCTCAGCACAATGTTTCTGATATTCATCCATTCTGTTGCATATTTTTTCCTTTTTATTCCATTATATGAATATGCCACAATCTGTGCATTCATTAACTGAGAGAAATTTGGGTTGTTTCAAGTTTTTTAAATTAATTAGTTAGTTAATTAATTATGTTTATTTATTTTTGAGAGAGAAAGAGCGTGAGTGGGGGAGGAGCAGAGAGAGAGAGGGAGACACAGAATCTGAAACAGGCTCCAGGCTCCAAGCTGTGAACACAGAGCACAATGCGGGACTTGAACTCAGAAACGTCGAGATCATGACCTAAGCCGAAGTCAGATGCTTAATCAACTGAGCCACCCAGGTGCCCCAGATTGTTCCAAGTTTTAAGCTATTATAAATGAAGCTCCTATGAACATATGAGAACAATTTTTTTGTGAAAATATGTTTTCATTTCTCTTGACAAATACTAGGAGAGGAATGGTTTGGTTAAAGGGTAAGTGTAGGTTTATAAGAAACTGTCAAGTGCTCTTCAAAGTGTTTATACCATTTTACGTTTCAACAGCAAAATGTATGAAAGTGCCAGCTGCTCCATATCATTGTCAGCACTTGGGATTCTCATTTTTTTAAATTTCAGTCATTCCAGTGAGTATGTAGTGGAATATGATTGTGATTTTGGCTTGTGTTTTCTTAAGAACTAACAGTGTTGAGCATCTCTGTATGTGCTTATTTGCCACTTGTGTATCTGCTTTGGTGGGGTGTTTATTCAAAATGTTTTCCCATTTTTAATTTCATTTTTAAGTAATCTCTACCCAACATGGGGCTCAAGTTCATGACCCTGAGATCAAGAGCCACATGCTCTACCAACTGAGCCAGCAAGGTGCCCCTCTTTTGCCCATTTAAAAAATTCTAGTTTTTTTTGTCCTCTTATTTTTGAGTTTTAAGATTTATTTTTATATTCTTGATACAAATCCTTAACTAGATATATATTTTCAAATATTTTTTCCTTTCCTTTTTCATCTATGTCTTTACAATAATCAAAAGTTTTAAGGTTTGGTGAAGTTTAATTTATCACTTTTTACATTTTTTAAGGCTTTTTATGTCCTACTTAATTAAATAGGACTCAACTCAAGGTCACAAAGATTTTCTTTAGTATTTTTTTCTATGGCTTTATAGTTTTAGATACAACATTTATATATGGGATCTGTTTCAGGTTGATTTTGTATATTATGTGAGGCATGGGTTGAGGTTCATTTCTTTTTGCATTTGGATTTATAGTTGCTCCACTTTTACTCCCACTGAATTACCTTGATACCTTTGGTGAATTGACCATATATATGTAGACCTATTTCTGAACCATTTATTCTGTTTCATTAATCTATGTCTATCCTTACTTCAATGCCACAATGACTGTCTTGATTACTGTAGCTTTACAATAAATCTTGACCCAAGTAGTTATAGTCTTTCATTATTTTTGTTTCATTTTGTTTTTGAAAAATGACCCAATTTCTCATTCAAAAGGAGAAGAAAAATTGTTACATAATAAAAGACATAAGAGACATAAAATCACCCCTCCCGTTGAAAATGTTAACTTAGGAAAATGTCTAATGAAGATATTTATTTTTGTTTATTCAGTCATTCTGATATCTCTTTCGTTATGAGCCCATTTCCTTTAATTGCTCTAATTTTGCCTTTAAAATAAATAGGAAACATCCATTACCCAACTTATTAACCTGGGTCTTTTTTTTTAGCTTTATTGTGAAGAATCATTATTAATAAGATTCTGGATGGGAGATAAGGTAGTGCCATAGTAGAAGGACCCTAGGCTTGCCTTGTCCCTCAAACACAGCTAGATAGCTACCAAATCATTCTAAATATCCAATAAATTAACTTACAGACTGACAAAACGAATTGCACAATTAGATGGAGAGAAGGCCACATCATGGAAGGTAAGAAGTGCAGAGACATGCTGTGGAGGAGAAATGGATCACGAGTGTTCTGGAGGGGAGCAAGCCCTCATCATAGAGAAAGGCATGAGAGAAGAGTGCACAGGGAGTCACACAAGAACACTTCTCCAAAGCTACTAATTAGCAAAATGAAAGGGGCTGATTTTCATGAGATTTTGCAACCAGTGGGGTGCAAAAACTGGAATTCTAGAAGTTCCTGGGTTTGACTGGGATAGAGCCCTGAGGGTGCTGCCCTATTCCTAGAGAGAAGTCATGAAAGCAACCCAGGGGACAGATGGTACAATCTGAGGATCACCTAAGGCACACAAGGAGAGACTGTTTGCTCTTCTTGGAGTGCATCTGTAAGAGGTAGGGTTCACAGACACACCTCCCCAGGGACAAAAGAGCCAGCTGGTTCCATTTCCCTCCCCTGCCGCTCAGCATAGGCTCAGAGGCGAGACACCTGCTGAAGGCTGTTCACAAGGATATGGCTCTTTACCCTGCTGTGTTCCAAATCCCATACCCTGTGCTCTGGCATGACTGCCCTTCTCAGTCAAACCTGCATCAGTCCCAGCATGGTGAGACCCTCCCCCAGAGGACTAGCACAGGCCTCCACCATACCACATCCCTAAAGTTTGGAGTTTTAAAAGTCAACAGGCTTGGCTGGGATAGAGCCCAAAGCGCACTGTGCTGCTCCAGGCAGGCAAGCAACCCCAAGATAGAGAGCATGAAAACAGTAATCTGAAAAATGCCTGGGATGTGTGAGGGGAAATTATTCATTCTTTTGGGACCTCTTCTTCATAAAGCCATTACTCTCAGGAGCAGGAAACACAATTGGCTTTTTTTTAACCCACAGAAGACAGAGACCTAGACAAATGCCAAGAAATAGGAATTCATCCCAAAATAAAGAACAAGAAAAGGTCACACCTACGGATACAACTGAAACAGATATAAGTAATATGACTGATGAGAATTTAAAGCAAGAATGATAAAGCTCCCAGCCAGGCTAGAGAAAAGTATGGAAGACATCAGGAAACTCTTAATGCAGAGTTAAAAAAAAAAAAAGTCAGAAATGAAAAATGCAATAACTGAGATTCGAAACCAACTGGATATAGCGACGACAGGACTGAAGAAGCAGAGGAGTGAATAAGAGATATGTAAGACAGAATAATGAACAATAATAAACTAAACAAAAGAGAGAAAAAAGAATTATGGATCATGAAAACAGACTTAAGGAATTCAGGAACTCCATCAAACATAACATTAGTACCATACGAGTCCCAGAAGAGAAGAAAGAGAAAGGGGGGCAAAAGGTTTAGTTGAGGAAATAAGAGCTAAAAAATTCCCTAATCTGGGGAGGGAAACAGACATCCAAGTCCAGCCACAGAGAACTTCCATCAAAATCAATAAAAGCAGGCCAACACCATGACAGATTGTAGTTAAATTCGCAAAACATAGTGATAAAGGAAAATCCTAAAAGCAGCAAGACAAAAGAAGTCCCTAAGTTATAAGAGAAGACCCATAAGGCTAGCTGCAGATCTCTCCACAGAAACCTGGCAACCCAGAAGAGAGTGACATAATATATTCATCATGCTGAATGGGAAAAATCTTCAGCCAAGAATGTTCTGTCTATCCAGCAAAGCTATCATTCAGAATAGAAAGAGAGATAAAGAATTTTCGGAGAATTTTGTTTTTGGAGGAAAAACAAAAAAAGGAGTTTGCAACTGCTAAACTAGTCCTGCAAGAAATATTAAAGAGGACTTTTTGAGTGGGAAGCAAAGACCAAAAATGACAAAGACTAGAAAGGAACAGAGAAAATTTCCAAGAACAATGACAAAATAAGTAATAAAATGGCACTAATTATATATCTATCAATAATTACTCTGATGTAAACAGACTAAACATTCCAGTCGAAAGACATAGGATGTCAGAATGGATTAAAAACAAAACAAAACAAACAAACAAACAAACAAACTACATCCATATGCTGCCAACAAGAAACTCATTTTAGACCTACAAGGATTGAAAGTAAGGGGATGGAGAAAAATTTATGATGCAAATGGAAGTCAGAGTAGCAACACTTATATCAGACAAACTAGATTTAAACCACTGAATATAAAAAGATGAAGAAGGGCATATGTCATAACAAAGGACACTATTCAACAAGAAGATCTAACAATTATAAATATTTATGCCCTCAACTTGAACACCCAAATATGTAAAACAATTAATAACAAACATAAAGGAACTCATTGATAATAATGCAATAATAGTAAGGGGACTTTAACACCAAACTTAATCAGTGGACAGATCATCTAAGAAGAAAATCAACAAGGAAACAATGGCTTTGAATGACACACTGGACCAGATGGACTTAACAGATATATTTAGAACATCCCATACTAAAACATCAGGATACATATTCTTTTCAAATGCACACGGGACATTCTCCAGAATAGATCACATGCCAGCTTACAAATCAAGCCTAAACAGGTACAAAAAGACTGAGATCATACCAAACCAAAAACTATGAAACTGAAGTCAACCACAAGAAAATAATTGGAAAGGCCACAAATACATGGAGGTTAAACAACATGCTACTAAAGAATGAATGGGCCACCAAAGAAATCAAAGAATAAATTAAAAAAATACATGGAAACAAATGAAAATGAAAACATGACAGTCCAAAACCTTTGGGATGCAGCAAACATAGTCATAAGACAGAAGTGTATAGCAATACAGGCATACCTCAAGAAACAAGTAAAATTTCAAATAAGCAACCTAACCTTACACCTAAAGAAGCTAGAAAAAGAACAACAAATGAAGTCTAAAGCCATCAGAAGAAAGAAAATGATAAGTATTAGGGGACAAATAAATGATACAGAAACTAAAAACAAAAAAAAATAAAAACAAAAACAAAACCAAAAACCCAAGCAACCCTCCCCCCCACCCCCAAATAGTAGAACAAATCAATGAAACTAGGAGCTGGTTCTTTGGAAAAATTAATAAAATTGGCACGCCTCTGGCCAGAATTATAAAAAAGAAAAGAGAAAGGACCCAAATAAATAAAATCACAAATGAGAGAGGAAAAAAATCACAACCAACACCACAGAAATGCAATTGTAAGAGAATATTATGAAAAATTATATGCCAACAAATTGGGCATTTTGGAAGAAATGGACAACAAATTCGTAGAAACTAATAAACTATCAAAACTGAAAAAGGAAGAAATAGAACTCTTGAACAGACCAATAACCAGCAAAGAAATTGAATCAGTAATCACAAATTTCCCAACAAACAAAATTCCAGAGCCAGATGGCTTCACAGGGGAATTCTACCAGACAATTAAAGAAAAGTTAATACCTATTTTTCTCAAACTGTTCCAAAAAATAGACATGGAAGTAAAACTTCCAAATTCATTCTAGGAGACCAGAATTACCCTGATTCCAAAACTAGGCAAGACTTCACTAAAAAAAAAGAACCACAAGGCCATATCCCTGATGAACATGGATGCAAAAATCCTCAAAAAAATATTGACAAACTAAAATCAACAATACATTAAAAAAATTATTCACCACAATCAAGTGGGATTTATTCCCAGGTTACAAGCGTGGTTCAATATTTGCAAATCAATCAACATGACACATCACATCAATAAGAGAAAGGATAAAAACCATATGATCATTTAAATAGTTGCAGAAAAAGCATTTGACAAAGTACAACTTTCATTCATGATAAAAACTCTCAACAAAGTAGGGTTAAGAGAACATACCTTAAAGCTCTTATGTGAAGTAAAGCCCTTATATGAATAAAGCCCTTAAGTGAAAAATCCACAGTGAGCATCACACTCAATGGGGAAAAACTGAGGGTTTTCCCTTTAAGGTCAGGAATAAGACAAGGATGTCCACTCCCACCACTTCCATTCAACACAGTACTGGAAGTCCTAGCCATAGAAATTAGACAACCAAAAGAAAAAAAAAAAAAAAAAAAAAGGAATCCAAATTGCTAAGAAAGACGTAACACATTTACTATTTACGGATAACATGATACTATATATAGAAAACCCTAAAGACTCCACCAAAAAACTACTAGAACTAATAAATAAATTCAGTAATAATGATGCAAAGTAATGGAAAGACATTCCATGCTTATGGGTTGGAAAATCAAATCAAATTGTTGCAGGATTCTTTTACCACAATACCCAGGATTCATTGTCTCGCTGCTCTGAATAATGAAGATGTGGACACAAAATGAGGAGCAGGCAAAAATTTAATAGAATATTATTATTAGAAAAGAAGAATAGTAGGAAAGCTCTTTTTATAGAGAGGAGTTTTATAGAGAGGAGTTACAAAACTTTGTTTTGTAAGGTTCTAGTCAGCCCTCTCCCTTCCCTTCCCCCTTGTTCCTTCTCAGGTTCTACCCTTATCGGCTTGATAGCTTTAGGTGCTGGGTTGTCCATTTCTTGGCTCCTTTTCATTGAATGAGAGGATGAGAGGTGGTCTATGGTCATATGTAGGTCTTTTGTCAAATTCCTGAGGGAAACCTGAGGGGGAATAGGTAGGGTCTGTTACATTCTTTTTTTTTTAATTGTTATGTTTATTTATTTTGAGAGAAAGACAGAGAGAGAGAGAGCACCAGGGAGGGGCAGAGAGAGAGGGAGACACAGAATCTGAAGCAGGCTTCAGGCTCTGAGCTGTCAGCACAATAGCCCGACATGGGACCTGAACTCATAAGCTGTGAGATCATGACCTGAGCTGAAGTTGGACGCTCAACCCACTGAGCCACTCAGGTGCCCTGGGTCTGTTACTTTCTTAAGAGGAACTTTAGCCTGAGGGGTTTTGCTGTGGTCAGACACTCCCAGCATCATTCCAAAATATGTGTTTTCCCCACCCAGGGACCTCAGGCCCTAATCTTTCCCTTTCTGTCTATTGAATTCTGTCTTCTCCTATCATAATAGGTTGTTAAAATGTCTATACTACTGAGAGCAATCGACAGATTTAATGTAATTCCTATCAAAATACCAATAACATTTTTCACAGGAGTGGAACAAATAATCCTAAAATTTGTATAGAACCACAAAATATTCTGAATAGACAAAGCAACCTTGAAAGTGAAGAACAAAACTGGAAATATCACAATTCCAGGTTTCAAGTTATACTATAAAGCTATAGTGATCAAAACAGTATCAGGGCCCCTGGGTGGCTCAGTCGGTTAAGAATCTGACTTCGGCTCAGGTCATGATCTTGAGGTTCCTGAGTCAAGCCCTGTATCAGGCTCTGTGCTGACAGCTCAGAGCCTGGAGCCTGCTTTGGATCCTGTGTCTCCCTCTCTCTCTGCCCCTCCTCCACTCATGCTCTGTCTGTCTCTCTCAAAAATGAATGAAAATATATTTTTTAAAAAAACAGTATGGTACTGGCACAAAAATAGACTCATAGATCAATGGAACATAATAAAATACCTAGAAATAGGCCCACAATTATACGGTCAGCTAATCCTTGATGAAGCAGAAATGAATATCCAATGGGAAAAGGACAGTTTCTTCAACAAATGGTGCTGGCAAAACTGGTCAGCTACATGCAAAACAGTGAAACTGGACCACTTTCTTACACCACACACAAAAATAAATTCAAAATGGAAGAAATACCTAAATGTGAGATCTCATACCATAAAAATCCTAAAAGAGAACATAGTAATATTTCTGACATAAGCCTTAGCAACATTTTTCTAGATACATCTCCTGAGGCAAGGGAAACAAAAGCAAAAATAAACATTGGAACTACATCAAAATTAAGTTTCTGCACAGCGAGGGAAACAATCAGCAAAACTAAAAGGCAACCTTTTCGAGAAGATACTTGCAAATGAGATATCTGATAAAGGGTTGGTATGGAAAATATACTAAGAAATGATACAACTCAAAACCCCAAAAACAATCCAAATTTGAAAATTTAATCCAATTAATAATCCAATTAAAAAAACAATTAAAAATTTAAAATAATCCAATTAAAAATAAAAACGTGCTGCTGAAATTAAAAATCCAATTAAAAAAAGAATTGAACAGATATATTTCCAAAGAAGACATCCAGACACATAAAAAGATGTTCAACATCACCCTGATGATCACATCAGGGAAATGCAAGTAAAAACCACAATGAGCTATCACTTCACATCAATCATAATGGCTAAAATCAACAACACAAGAAACAACAGCCATTTGTGAGGATGTGGAAAAAAAGGGAACTCTCTTGCAGCATTGGTGCAAACTGGTGCACCCACTCTGGGAAAACAGTATGGAGTTTCCTCAAAAAGCTAAAAATAGAACAACCCTACCACTCAGCCATTGCACTACTAGGTATTTACCCAAAGGATACAAAAACACTAATTCAAAGGGCTATCCACATCTTAATATTTATACCAGCATTATTTATAATAGCCAAATTATGGAAACAGCTCAAGTGTTCATCAACTGATGAAAGGATAAAGAAGAAATGATTTTATATCAATTCAGTCACAAAAAACAATGAAATATTGCCATTTGCAATGACATGGATGGAGCTAGAAAGTATTATGCTAAGTGAAATAAGTCAATCAGGAAAAGACCGATACCATATGATTTCACTCATATGTGCAATTTAAGAATAAATTCCACTCATATGTGGAATAAAGAAAAAGAGAAAGGCAAACCAAGAAGCAGACACTTAACTCTAGAAAACAGACTGATGGCTACCAGAAGGGAGGTGGGTGGAGGAATGGGTGAAATAGGTGATGAGAATTGAAGAGTACACTCACCATGATGAGCACTGAATAAGGTACAGAATTGTTGAATCACCATATTGTACACCTGAAACTAATATAACACTATATGTTAACTCTACTGGAATTAAAATAAAAATATTAAATAAAAAAAGAGATGTGAGACTTTGGGAGAGTTACTAAATTTCTTCAAGCCTAGTTTGCTCATATTCGATGGGGAATAATAGGACCTAATTCATTGGGTCATTATGACAATTAAATGGAATAAAAATATAGATATAGAAAGTTGGGATTTTTGCAATATTAATTAATGTAGGATTTTCCTCCCTATTTCTTCCTCTTCTCCATTTTCTAGGGAGGTCCTTTGTGTATCCCTTTTTTGGGAGTAATTTATAAGGAAGGAAGCAGCTCTTTGAAGACAAAGGTTTTCCCTCTGTGAAATTTTAAACACATCAAGATTGTTTAGATCTGTGAGGGATGGGGACAAAGGGAGGTGGGTATCCTTACAGAGAAAGAAATAGGAACAGAGAGGAAGTGGATATTACTCTCAAGTTTATGGAAATGATGAGGGATGTTCCATGAGAATGGGGAACTATGTTTCTTCAATAGGCTGGATCCCCACAGGTATATGGTGTACAGGTGAAGTAAGACTGGATGCTAATACTGAGGCTCCCAGCCCTAGTAAATATTACTATGCCCAAAAGGAAGTGGGAATACTCCATAAGTGCATACCACCATACTACCATAACTGCATATTGGCCTTGGGTAATGAATATCTCAAGCGGTGGCCCAATGTGTGGACCAAAGGCTGGTCCATTTGGTCATAAGGCTGGTCTTACTCTTTGTAAGACCCAAAGGACTTTGTGTGAATTTAATCGGATGGGAGTGTGTCTTCACCTGTATTTCCTTGAAATCATAGCTTGAGATAGGGCTTCGGTGCAGGTAATTTATTTGGAAAGTAATCCTATGGAGCAAGTGCATAGGATAGAGAATGAGGGAAAGTCAGTGCAATGTCGCATTATTGAGCTGGTTACTGGCATGAACTCAAGTCAAATTGCCTGCTGAAGGGACTAGGGACAAAAGGGAGACTCATTAGAATGCTCCTACCTCCCATTGTTTGAGACATTAATCTTTTTGGTCTGCACATGTATGAGTACTAAAGCAGGCACGTATGGGCACTCACAGAAAGGAACCAGAGGAGCTCTGAGGCAGGAAGTGAGAGAAACAAGTCTTGAGGTGAGGTGCTATCAGTGCCAAGAGGAAGGAGGCCTGCAGGGATCTGTTTGCCACAGCCATGGCAGGAATCAGAGCTGAGGCACACAGGATGTGAAGGTGTCTATACCAGAAGGAGAGACTCAGTAATGACTGAGCAATATCGGGTGGAGAGACTTTTAGAAATTTATTTTCCTCGTGATTAAAATAATAGATATATTTTTTGAGTAGAAACTAATTTAATTTGGTTAAATACAAATATAATCTTTTTAGTATCTCCTTATTTACAGTATAAGGTTTAACCCTGGTACAGTAGCACAAAAAAGGTTACTTTCCTTCCTCTAATCACATATCAATACATATAAGCACACACATATTATATATATATATATATATATATATATATATATATATATATATACACATCCTTGTCTTAAAATAAAAGGAAGAATTTTTAGGAAGCATTTTGATTCCATTGTGAGTTTATACCTGTGTGATGCTAGCATTTGGTTCGAAAATCCAAGAAACTGACCTAGGATCTCCCTGCCTTCCCAAAAGAGCTGGCTTGGGGTCTGATGTGTACATCCACTTATTATTTTGTAAAGAATCCCTATAAAGAATAATGCTTCATTTATAGTACAGCTCCTCAAACTTTAACCTGCATACAAATAATTCAAATAGACAACTCATCTACCGTCTCTGTTTTGTGTTTCTTCTCAGCACTTATCATTTTCTAACATATTACATATATAACTTATTTATCACATTTATTGTTTGTATCACACCCTACAATGTAAGCTTCATGAAGGCAGGGATTTTTGTCTGCTTATATCTGTAATGTCTGTCTCAGAATGAGCACTCAATAAATATTTGTTAAATGAGCGAAGAAATATTTAATTCATCTATCTAAATTGCATTTTAAAGAATATTGAACACTTGCTAGGTACCAAGCATTGTAAGAGGTGTTTTGTGGAATACTAAGATAAAATACCACCAGGCAAGAAGAAAAAACAACACTGGGCCCTCCCTTCATGAACTGACAGGCTAGTGGGTAAGTAAGACATGTATAAATAAATGTAATAAAGGCAGGAGGGACCCAAGGAATCAAGGATCTATTCTGACATGAGGCAGCATGGGGAAACTAAGTGGAGGAGGTAGCACTTGAAGGATGGTAGAATTTTTACCTATGGGGAAGAGGAAGAAATTTCAGATAAAGGGAAAAAGTGAAGGAGAGGCTTGGAGACAGAAAAATATTCTTTGTTGCTTTTTTTCAAGGAATAATAATTTCTCTACTGCAACTGAAACATGGGGAGAGGGTTATGTGGGCAATAAGTTAGAAAAGGTTAAGCGGGACCTGATAGTATGGACACATGACGTCATGGTCGTTCATAATGGTCCTTAGTTTTAGCCAAATACAAAAAATACACTTGACCACGCCCCTACTGACCTATGCATATGTATTTGCAAGGCTCTACCAGTGTTCTTGATGCCTGCCTAGAGCTAAAATCCACTAACTGGAAAGATGGTTTGGGAGGCAGAATGAGAAGTGAGATGACTAGGAGGAGTCAGAGAATTGAGGCAAGGAATCCAGGTAGAAGTCTTGCAAAACCTGGGGAGGGTTTATGGGAAAAAGAAGAGGAATCCTGTTCAAATCAGTGAGGAGAGGTTAGTAGAACTCTTATCTACTAAATGTTGAGGATGACTTGGGATCTGTCTTCTAGAAAGTAGCTTCAGCACTCCTTCCTCTTGGCTTCCTGGTTCCATACATTTCTTATTTCTCTATTGAAACCACACAATGCAGGCTCTAACAGGTCTTTGGAAGTAGGATAATATAGTAATTAAAGAGACACAATACAGAGTCAAAGGACTTACCCTGCTTCATGACATTGGCAAGTCCTTAAATGCTTTAAGGCTCAGTTTCTTCATCTGAAGAATGAGGAAAAGCGAGTAAATCAATTGAAAGTCTTGCATATGAAAATACTTAAAGCACTTAGTTGAATATCTGGCTGTGATAGTTGAGATAGATTGTGTTGTGCTACAGCAATAAATAATTCCCAAATATCTGTGGTTTAAAATTTCTCAATCATGCTACATGTCTATTGTGAATCAGCAGGAGAACTTGTCCCATTATAGTTACTCAGGGAGGGAACCAGGCAGAGTAGCTACCATCTGGAAAACTTCCCTTCCCAGTGTCAAAGGGAAAGAGAATTCTGGAAGGTCTCTTGCTGACAATTAAATGCGTGACCCAGAAGAGATACATGTCACTCTCACAGACAATTCATTGACAGGTGCCAATCACATGGCCTCACTTACTACTTACAAGGGGTCCAGAAAGTGCAATCCTCCCATGTGCTCAGGAGATATGAGAGCCTGAAGTATTTGGTAAATTTTTATTATTGCTATTATAACCTAAGATTCGTGATGTTAATAGTCCTCCTTTCTGTGCCCCTAGCCTCTTCCTTGAGCCTCCGTTTCAGGGGTATGCAGTACAATAACCACCCCTCACTTCAGTGACAATAGAATCCTCACAGTGCCTGCTAGTGATATCTAAAGCTACTTCACTAGTCCTTGGTGGGAACTTAATTCTGCACCTTCCAGAGTGGAATTTACCTAGCAGAGCTAATAATAGTATTAATGGTAATAGCATTAATTTTCCAGCTTGCTCCCCGTTTGTGGGCCCAATAAAAGCATTCAGGATACAAAACCCAACATTTTTTCACTGTTCAGACTGTTTTTATTACATAGATACTCCCCTTCTGGCTCCAGTACCCTCTCCCTTATAACACTTGTATTTAAATATTCATAGAGATTAAACCAAAACCATTGTATAATTCCTTAAGATCTATCTGCAAAATATGATCCTTAATTACAAATAATAGGAGCTGCTTCTGAGGGAACTATAATTTCATGTTCCTAATATCCTATTGTGGCTTCTTAATAGAAGTTTATGGACACTTGGCTACAACAGCATTTCATGTAATTCGTTTTCTTTGTAATTTTATGTATTGTGTTTTATGCATTTAAAAACGTTAGTCTGAGAAGGCCTTCAAAATTTCACCAGACTGCTTACTTTACTTGGCCTGTTAAGAACAGCTCTAAAAAGTTCTAGGACTAGTGTGAGGAAACATTTTAATCTTACCACTAGGTGGTGCTATTGCTTTAAGTAAGGAAGAGTAAGGCAAACTCCTGGCAGGTAATGCAGATTACCTCAGAGGAACAAGGGGGTCATGTGGTCACAGTTATAGTAGTCTTAGTCTTAAGAGGAAGTTTCAAATCCTTAGCAGATAAAACACAAACCCATTAACTAACACTTCATGACCTAGTATATAAAATGTGATTGGTAATGGGTTTTACTAAAGAAGTATAAAACACAAAAATGCTAGGTTTGGGGAACCTGTTAACCTATACCCTAAAGATTTCTTCTGCACAATATAGATTTTCTCCAATACACAGATGGCTCATTGTGGTATTATTTTTCTTGCCAATGTTGTCTGGATTTTATTTCTCCCACTGGCTCCATTCTAAGTTTTTGTAGGTAGATATCATACTTAAAATGCAATGAATTCCAGCTAGATTCAATCCATTTATTAGATGCACATGGCAAGTTCAAAGTAGAAGATACAACTCCTGAATAGAAAGTGAAAATAGAAAGTTATATAATTGAAATTGCAAGAAGAACCAAAGGAAGAAACATAAAACTGAGATGGTTATGCTGACAAAAGCAACATATACTTGAAATATTTGCTTTAAAAACAATGAAACAATTTGCTTCAAAAGAATCTGAGGGAAAAGGTGCTTGTGGGAAGTGGCTGGTGGTATAGATGGAAAAAGATGACCATGTGATAATTATTAAAACAAGGTGATAGGTAAATGGGAGTCCCTATACAATACCTTTATTTTTGTATAGTTTGATTTTTTCATAAAAATTAATATACATATAACAAAATGCTAAAAAGATGCATACATGAATTTTTGGTGATAAGAGTTAGGTATGTGAAAATACATACCAAGTCACAGAATAAATGGGAAGGAAGGATGAATACTGATGTAAAAAATGTTGTGAGGTACGGGAAATGAATAAACTGGAGGGAAGTGTTTTACTGAGTTTCTATTACTCAATTCTCATTTAATTCTTTTGGCAAGAAAAAGATTTTACAACATTTTTCTATCAGATCTAAAAATCAATTTTTATGAGACTTTAATTCTCCTGGCCTTTTGTTTGGGGGTAAGAGGATTGGTGAGAGGGTCAGCAAAGAACTAAGTGTTAGGAAACACAAAAGACTCTTTTCAGCATTTTTAGGCAAAGGGGGCTGAAAGAAAGTTGATTTTTCCAATTAGCTTTGTAAATTCTTCATGGCTTTAAGAAGAGAATACTTAGTTTATTTTTATTATCTATGGTCCACTCAAAGATATTTGTTTTAAGAAATCAATTTCATCTCCACTGACAAAAGGGAATCTTCCCAGGTTGTTACAAATGTATGTCTATGGGATTTAATATTTTTGAAAAGTTAAATGAAAATGGTTTTTAATCCATGAACACCTCAATTTCTGATCTAACCACAAGAGGAAAAAAATGCCTTTAGTGTAATTTTTCTTAGCAGTCAGAAACCCCCTCAATTTTTGCTTTTTGCAGGATAACATAAAGAAGCCATTTATATTCTTAGTTTTATAAGGAGAAGTAGGAGTCAGAACTTACTTTCTGTCAATACAAGAGTAGTACTTTATCCTCCTGAATAACAGAACCAATTTATTAACAATAATGTATTATGTTTTTATTTAAAACAAAATAATTTATAATCCAATTACAACTGCAATCAGTTCAAATGTTGAGGGAGACAATATTTTGGATTACTTCCAATTTAAGTAATCTCATTGGTAAACTAACTTTTTTGCTCCCATACCCTGTCCACCGTAGCCATGAATTTGGAGTCTGGAAGGAGTATCTGACTTACAGGAAGTATCAAGTCCGAATGTTGTTCCTTTTGTCCTGTTTTGGTCAGTGTTCTTCAAAGAAACAGAACAAACAGGATAGATAGATAGATGATAGGTAAGTAGATAGATGATAGATGGATAGGTAGATAGATGATAGATACATACATACATACATACATACATACATACATAAGACTTATTATAACAAGTGGCTCACATGATTACAGAGGCTGAGAAGTTCCATAATCTGTCATCTGCAAATTACAGGCCAGGAAAGTCAGTAGTATAATTCAGTTCTCAGCTTGAGAACCAGAGAAGCCAATGATATAAGCTCCAGTCCAATTCCAAAGCCCCCAGAACTATGAGCACCCATTCTGACATCAAAGGGCAGAAGAAGATGGATGTCACAGGCTCAAAGACAGCAAATTTACTGTTCTTCCCTCTACTTTTTTTTTTTTCTATTTAGAATAGTAGTGAATTGGATGAGGCCCTCCTTCATCAGTGAGGATGATCTTCTTTACTCAGTTTACCAATTCAAATGTTAATCTCTTTCCGAAAAACCCTCACTGACATACCCAGAAACAATGTTTTACCAGCTATCGGGGTAGGCGTCCTTTACCCCAATAAAGTTGACACATAAAATAATTAACTATCACATAGCCCCTGGGAATTATGATGTAGAAGAAGGGAGACAGATTGAGGAGAGATAAGGGGTAAGGGTCAGATGGCCTAGTCTCTCCTCTCTGAGCTTTGGCCAGAATGGGATCATCCCTGGCACAGGGCTTTGCCTCATTACACATTTGGGTCTCCAGAGGAGGCCCATACACTAGCCTGGGGACAGCTACAGCAAAGATCTCTGTGGCACTGATTGCAGAGGGTGGGTTTGAGTTTAGTTTCCTGAGCTGCCTGTGGTTTCCAGGCAGCAAAGGTGGAAATCTCCTACATATCTAAAAAGGGCACACAGAAGGTGGGCCTGCCATGAGGTCTGCTGTAGCAAATGGCACAGCCTAGGTGGCCATCACAGGTCAGGGCTGAAAAGGGAAAAGGAGCAGTCTTAGAGGGATCTTTAGCATCAGTTGAGAGCAAAGGCCAGGCTGAACTATCTAGCAAGCACCACCAAGTTCTGACCAAACAGAGATATCACCATGAGCTATCTCATTGCAGACTTCAGAAGCAGCAGCCAGGAGAATCCATAGGCATGGGACCAGTCACTCTTCAGCGCACCAGAGAGCACCCCAAAACAATCACTCATTGATAGAGACAAGCAGTGATACAGAAATCATCACTAGGATTTGAGAACTTTACCTCATCTCTGCTGTCACGAGTATACCTGGGCTACTGTCCTTGCTTTACTGTCTGACAAGTGGGGCATATGAAGGGAATCAGATTAATTACATGCTTTTCTACACATTTGAGTGTAGTGTGAATTCTTTTGAACCTTATTTATACAACTACAAATAAGTATGGACATTTTCTTTACAGAGGATAACAACTTTAAAAAAAATGAGGACTGTATATGATGAAAAAATTAGTGAATAGTTCCTTTCATACTCCATTCATAGTTTATTGTTTATACTGCCTCTACTACACAAAAGGAGTTGAAATAGTTTGTAGTAAAATAATGATAGCTAATATTTATTGAATGATTCTTCTTTCTATTTTAAATGTTCTAAATTATGTTATTGAATCTATAAGGTAAATTCTTTGGATTATATCTATTTAACAGATGAGAGAGAGAGAGAATGCTCAGAGTGGGAGAGCAATAAGCCTAAGTTACCCCAGCTAAGAAGTGGAAGAGCTAGGCTTCAAACTACTTAGCCTCCCTGTGTTTGTAACCATTATGCTATTAGAATAAAAACTTAAATACCTCAGGGAAAGAGCAATTATATCCAAAGATAGCTAATATAGTCTTTATAACGAAATTAAACTTAGCTTGCTGTACCATAAGGTCAATTAAAATAGATCTTTTTTTTTATCAGGTGGCCAGGAACTGAACTAAGAAGAATTTATGGAAAGTAACAGTGGACATTATGCTCATTAATGTTTACAAGAATTTTTCATAAGAGCCCAAATAATTAAAATTGCTGCTACATAGGATAAAAGAAGCTTGAGCTTTTTGCAATGTGTCAGATATCATGTCAAATGTTCCACATGAATTATCTTCTCTAATGTTCCTAATAAATGCTCTGAAGGTGGGACTTTATTATCCTTATTTTATAGATAAAGAAACTGAGGAAAAGTTTCTAGAGGTGCCAGAGTTAGTAAAAAGCAGAGTAGAGATTCAATCCTGTATGCTTGCCTGTCACATGATACTCCTTCCTGCAACTAACAAGCACCACAATGTTCATCTGGTCACTACCAGGACAACTACAAAGGTTACCTATGATTGGCATCCATTCTGACTGGTCAGTGCCCATGCTGTTACTTATTGTTATACATTGTCATCTTCAGGTAAAAAGAGCAGTGCATAATGATATCCTTTATTATGGAGTCAAGATACATTTTCAACCAGTGGGAGAGACTACTGTTTTGAAACTTCATTTACACAAATAGAAAATAAAAATAAATAAATTCTAAAAATAAAAACCCATTATTCCAAATAATTTTAAGTGGCTAAAGTAGATGTATATTTGCTAATGAATACACAGTTTGGTTAAAGATCACACCATTTTCTTGAATCAATGATTCTGCCCACCATACAAGGATCAGAAAAGAGCAAATTATAACTTATGTTGCTGTAGGTCATGTTTTGTTACTGATGTGTCATATCATGGTCTGTTGATGGTGAGTTTAAGTACTTGGTATAATTCTGGGGTCAGAAGTGAATGGTGGGTAAGTGTAGGAAGCAGGAATTTGGCCCAGGTAGAATGAATGGATACTGAAAAGAGCCATCCTAGTAAGCATGAGTCCAAAGAAGAGGTCTGTAGTCAAAGCATGTTCAAACATGACATGATTATCGCAGGGCCAAGAAAACTAAAACCATGGCAGACATAGTAAATGCCTGAAGTTTTAACAGGAACATTAGTTTTATTCCTTGAATCCCCCAACTCACAGGATGGTATTTAAGAGGGTACAAGTGTGTTTTTTGTTTCCTCTTTGTCCCTTCCTCCATCTTGTTTAGCACATATGCACTGCCATCTTGGACCATGATGTCAAATCTATTCAGAGCAGAGCAAGAAGATATAGAGAATATTGTCTCTGCACCATTCCATGATGCACCATATCACATTTAGATCTCTGATACAGTCTTGGACTTGGGAGGAATAAGTGTAGATACTATTTAAGCCATTATTATTGTTGGTTGTTGATAGCCTGAAGCTGAACCTAATGCTAACTAATAAAGAGACCATTTATCATAGGTGGGGTTCCTCAGAAAGCAGACTGAAATGGAAATTGGCATGTAGGAAGGGTAATGTATGGGAGTGTCCTTGGAAACTACAGTTGTGGAAGAAAGGGAGTAGAATTGCATAGAGGGAGAAAATGAGCTGTAATGTAGTTACTGCAAAGGCTTCAGCTGACCCCATGAAAAGCTCTGACACTAGCATGGTCATTGAGAGTTGTCCTCTGTTGGGGATAGGTGGCCTAGCCCTTATGTTTTCATGTTGACCAGGCACTGGTATAGCCAGCCCATACTGGGCTGCTCCCAAGGAAGGGAGTGATCAAACTTGATTGAGGCAGACAGATCTCTATAGTGAAGGTGCTGCCCAGTTATGACAGAGGAGGTCTGTTAGCCAACACTTACAGCATATTGGTGATTATATCCTCTAGTCCTGAAAGTGGATCTGGAGAGCATAGCTCAGCATTGATTTTACCACTCAACTCTTTATTTTGAGATGATGTAATTTTAACTGAGTTATTGATGGTTTAAGAGTGCTACTCTATCAACTCTATCGATAATTATCAATAATTGTATCAATTATATATAGAGAATTATCAATAATTATATCAATTATAATGCTTTCAGTTGTAAGTAACAGAATATCCAACTTAAAGGAAAGGGGTGTGCTTCTAGGAAAGAATCTCAGAGTCATCCACATTTGGGTGTAAATGGCAAATAGCCACAAAATACCCTTTTTGGAAATAATTTTATTTTATCATGAGGCCAAAGCTTAAGCCAAAGACATGAGTCTCAATCTATGGAGTAGTAATTTTATAGAGACAAAAGAATTAATTTCATAGAAACTAATGCCTTCTCAAAAACAGGCTGGAACTGTGGACCCTTGTAACATCTGTGAGTCCTGAGGAGTGGTCAGCTCTTTTGACAAGGAGACAGAGATTCAGGAGACTTACTGAGACCAACTAGAATCCTTCACCATCACATCTTCCAGACCTCTAGCACCCTATGTTGCAGACCTGATAAGTTATTGGTTTACCTTCACCTGCTGATTCCTGATGTGGAACATTGGTTATTTTTTCTTCTCCTTGATATTCTTTCTTCCTGTAGTGAATATTCTGTGTTAGTGGCCACACAATGATACCAAATATTCTCTTTCATTTTAGTAATTTTCCACATTATGAGTACAACCATCTCAGAAAATGTTCATGGTCAGATTCCCTTAAAGTTAGGCTGCAAACATGTAACCTAATTTCTATTAATCATTTAAGTCCACATGGGTCAGAGGTCTCCAAGTGCAATGTAAAGAAATAGTGCACATACCAGGACTGATCTGGCACAGGTGGCAACAGAAGTGTTAGGCTCTGTTAGGAACAGGACTCTGGCACTCTCTCCTGAGCAGTACAGGTACTAAATGGCAGAAGTAGTGATGTACTAAGAAAAGCCTCCCCCCACAATGTGTGTCTGGACACTGTATTTGACTACATGGCCTCAGAGTCTGGCCTCGGATCCTCCAAGTGAGTCTGTGAACTATTATCATATAATGAATTCCTTCTTTTCTTTCCTTCCTTCTCTCCTCTCTCTCTCTTCTCTTTCTTTCTTTCTTTCTTTCTTTCTTTCTTTCTTTCTTCTTTCTGGGTCTTTCTTCCTGTCTTTTCTTTCTTTCTTCCTTAAACTATCTAGAGACAATTCCATTGTTGATTGCTAAGACCACTATACCTATGAAAGGCAAATGTAGTCAGCAAAAACCCATATCACCTTACAGATACTAATAATACTCTGGAATTTTCACTTGTTAATATCCTGACTTTTACTTTAAATTTCCATCTCATGTCTTACATTCACTTTCCGTTTTCCATAGACATTGTTTAATGGCTTACATCATAGTGAAAATGATATCTCAAGATGTGATATCTGAATCTGTGATGCCTCAGCTTCACAATACTATGAAAAGGCATATTTCAAAGTCAAAACTTCAGCCATGGTCATACCATATTAAAATTTGACAAATAGAAACGTCATTTATGATAAAAACCAGATTTCAGTACTTGAATACCCATCACCCTAGGTGAGTTTTTCCCTGAAATGTTTTTAACTTTAATAGCAACAACAACTTCTATCCTGACTGCCCAGTGTTCAGGGGGACCTCACTCTCCAACTTTCCATTATTTAATTGATACTGGTTTTGATATTGGGCAATGTTGTTAGGATTTGCCTTTTGAGAATATTTTCCGAAGTTTTTTTTTTTATTTTTAGATAGAACTTCTCTAGAAGTGATATTGTGAACATTCTCCAATGACATATATTTTTGCTGCTGTGATTACATAACTACTCAAAATTTTGGAGCCCAGGTTAATACATGTTTTGTAAATTTAGGGCAAAAAGTTCCATATCTCCTTAATCTTTAGGTGATAATTCATTACAATATTTTCAAAGAAGAATTCTAATAAGGGTATTCACATTTATGATCTTTAGTAGATTGAATTAGTGATTTAAATTCTTGATTTTTTTCTGTATCCATGCCTTTGCCACTTAACTTTGCAATTCTTCCCTCTAAAACAGGATTTCTCAACTAAAACACTATTGATATTTTGGGATGAGTAATTCTTTGCTGTGGGGTGATCTTGTGCATTGGAAGATGTTTAGCAGCATCCCTGGCCTCTACCTACAAGATGCCAGTATCACTTCCCACTCCCTGCCATTGTGAAAAACAAATATGCCTCCAGACACTGTCAATATCCTCCCCTAGAGGCAAAATTTCCCCAGTTGAAAGGCATCCCTCTAAAGGTGAATAGCTCTCCTACTGACTTTGGGAGTCAACGTGATTTTATTTGGTTAAGGAAGAGATTGAAATATATAGGAAGTTTGATCTTTTGTTCATTTTCCATTGCCACAAGAAAAATGCCTCCAGGTTAACTGCTCACTCTCTAACCTAGGCTCTAGAATGAGACACACAAAGAACAACCACCTCAGCTGATCTGAAGAAGTATGAGAGATGCCCCATCTACCACAGACTCATCCAGCTTCAGCTATTTGGGAAATAAATGCCATGCATATTATATGTCACTGAGATTTTGTGGTTATCAAACAGCAAAAGATGACTGATACAGACTCGTTGGCTGAAGTAAAGTGTGTCCAGCTCAGTTATAATGACCTGGATTTTCCAGTTGCTTACTATGTCTTGAGATGATCCCTCACTCCTTGTTTCCTTTCCTTTTTTTTTTTTAATGTTTATTTATTTTTAGGAGAGAGAGAGACAGAGTGTGAACAGGGGAGGGGCAGAGAGAGAGGGACACACAGAATCTGAAGCAGACTCCAGGTTCTGAGCTGTCAGCACAGAGCCTGATGCGGGGCCTGAACTCATGAACTGTGAGATGATGACCTGAGTTGAAGTCAGATGCTCAACCAACTGAGCCACTCAGGCGCCCCATCCTTTCCTTGATTGTACATCTTCTAGGGAAATAATGTTTGTGCTTCATACCAAACAAATCCATTCAGCTCTCTTCTAAGAGCTACCTGTAACCACCTGGCCACCTATTTAAAATGAACTTAAGCGATGAAGCTGTTTTGTCTTTTTCATGTTAAATTTTATGAGGGGTTCTTTATAAATTTAGGATACAAACCCTTTTTCAGACATATGAATTGCAAATATTTTCTCCAAATTTATGGTTTGTTTTTCATTTTCTTAACAGCGTCTCTTGATGAGCAAAAAATTTTAATTTTGTAAAATAAACCCTTATTTTGTTCTCTGTATTTGAGTCTTTTATGGTTTGCCCCCCTATCTGTTTTTATGTTATTTTTACTTCTCTTCCCCTATGTTCATCTGTTTGATTTCTTAAATTCCACATGTGAGTGAAATAATATGATATTTATCTTTCTCTGACTGACTTATTTCACTTAGCATAACAAACTCTAGTTCTATCCACGTTGTTGCAAATGGTAAGATTTCATTCTTTTTGATCACCGAGTAATATTCCAGTGTGTGTGTGTGTGTGTGTGTGTGTGTGTGTGTATGAAGTGATATATATATCCATTCATCAATCGATGCACATGTGGGCTCTTTCCATACTTTGCCTATTGTCGATAGTGCTACTATAAACACTGGCGTGCATGTGTCCCTTCGAATCAGCATTTTTGTATCCTTTGGATAAAGAGCTAGCAGTGCAATTGCTGGCTGAAGGGTAGTTCTATTTTTAATTTTTTGAGGAACCTCCATAGATTTTTCCAGAGTGGCTGCACCAGTTTGCATTCCCACCAGTCGTGCAGAAGGGTTCCTTTTTCTCTGCATCCTTGCCAACATCTGTTGTTGCTTGAGTCGTTAATTTTAGCCATTCTGACAGGTGTGAGGTGGTGTCTCATGTGGTTTTGATTTGTATTTCCCTGATGATGAGTGATGTTGAGCATCTTTGCATGTGTCTGTTAGCCATCTGGATGTCTTCTTTGGAAAAGTGTCTATTCATGTCTTTTGCCCATTTCTTCACTGGATCATTTATTTTTGGGGTTTGATAAGTTCTTTGCAGATTTTGGATACTAACCTTTTACCCAATAAGTCATTTGCAAATATCTTCTCCCATTCCATCGGTTGTCTTTTAGTTTTGCTGATTGTTTTCTTTGCTGTGCAGAAGCTTTTTATCTTGATGAGGTCCCAATACTTTATTTTTGTTTCTGTTTCCCTTGCCTCCAGAGACATGTCAAGTAAGAAGTTTCTATGGCTGAGGTTGAAGATTGTTGCCCATTTTCTCCTCTAGGATTTTGATGGCTTCACATCTTATGTTTAGGTCTTTCTCTTTGATTTTATTTTTGTGTATGTGTAAGAAAGTGATCTAGGTTCCTTCTCCTGCATGTTGCTGTCCAGTTTTCCCAGCACTACTTGCTGAAGAGAATGTATTTTTTTCCATTGGGTATTCTTTCATGCTTTATCAAAGATTAGTTGGCCATACATTTGTGGGTCCATTTCTGGATCCTCTATTTTGTTTCATAGATCTATGTGTCTGTTTTTGTGGCAGTGCCATACTGTCTTGATGATTACAGCTTTGTCATACAGCTTGACATCCAGAAATGTGATGCCTCCAGCTTTGGTTTTCTTTTTCAAGATTACTTTGGGTTTCGGGGGTCTTTTCTAGTTCCATACAAATTTTAGAATTGTTTGTTCTAGCTCTGTAAAGAATGTTGGTACTGTTTTGATAGGGATTGCTTTAAATACATAGATTGCTTTGGGTAGTATCAACATTTTAACAATATTTGTTCTTCCTATTGATGAGCGTGGAATGTTTTTCCATTTCTTTGTGTCTTCTTCAGTTTCTTTTATAAGCTTTCTATAGTTTTCAGTGATAGATTTTTCACCTCTTTAGTTAGTTTTTTCCTAGGTATTTTATGGTTTTTGGTGCAATTATAAATGGTATCGATTCCTTGATTTCTCTTTTTGCTGATTCATTATTGGTGTATAGAAATGCAACCAATTTCTGTACATTGATTTTATATCCTGCAACTTTGCTGAATTAATGGATCAGTTCTAACAGTTTTTTGGTGGAGTTTTTTGGGTTTTCCACATAGAGAATCATGTCTGTAAAGAGTGAAAGTTTGACTTCCTCCTTACCAATTTGGAAACATTTTATTTCTTTTTGTTATCTGATTGCTGAGGCTAGGACTTCCAACACTATGTTGAGTAACAGCGGTAATAATGGACATATGACTTAAGGGTAAAACTCTCAGCTTTTCCCTATTGAGGATGATATTAGCTGTGGGTCTTTTGTATATGACCTTTATGATCTTGAGGTACGTTCCTTCTATCCCTACTTTCTTGAGGGTTTTTATCAAGAAACAATGCTGTATTTTGTCAAATGCTTTCTCTGCATCTATTGAGAAGATCACGTGGTTCTTATCCTTTCTTTTATTAATGTGATATATCACATTGATTGATTTGCAGATATTGAACCAACCTTGCTTCCAAGGAATAAATCCCATGTGATCGTGATGAATAATACTTTTAATATATTTTTGGACCTGGTTGGCTAGTATCTTATTGAGAACTTTTGCATCTATGTTCATCAGGAAAATTGGTCTGTGGTTCTCCTTTTTAGTGGGGTCTTTTTTTTTGGTTTGGAATCAAGGTAATACTGACCTCATAGAGTGAGTTTGGAAGTTTTCCTTCCCTTTCTATTTTTTGGAACAATTTCAAAAGGATAGGCGTTAACTCTTCTTTAAATGTTTGGTAGAATTCCCCTGGAAAGCCACCCAGCCCTGGAATCTTGTTTGTTGGGAGATGTTTTTTTATGATTCAGTTTCTTTACTGGTTATGGGTCTGTTCAAATTTTCTATTTCTTCCCGTTTTAGTCTTGGTAGTTTTTACATTTCTAAGAATTTGTCAATTACTTCCAGATTGCCCAATTTATTGGCATATAATTGTTCATAGTATTCTCTTATTGTCTCATAATATTTCTGCAGTGATGGTTGTGATCTCTTACCTTTCATTTGTAATTTTATTTATTTGGGTCCATTCTTTTTTCTTTTGAATCAATCTTGAATCAGTCTGGTTAAGGGTTTATCAATTTTGTTAATTCTTTGAAAGAAACAACTCTTGGGTTTCATTGGTCTGTTCTACTGTTTGTTTTGTTTGTTCTGTTTTTTGTATCACTGATTTCTGCTCTTATCTTTATTATAGCTCTTCAGCTTGTTCTGGGCTTTATTTGCTGTTCTTTTCCCAGCTATTTTAGCTTTAGGTTAGGTTGTGTGTTTGAGACCTTTCTTCCTTCTTTAGGATTGCTATTTACTTCCCTCTTATGACCGCCTTTGCTGCATCTCAGAGGTTTTGGACTGTCGTGTTTCATTTTCATTGGCTTCCACGTACTTTTTAATTTCCTCTTTAATGTTTTGATTAACCCATTCATTCTTGAGTAGGATGTTTTTTAATCTTCAAGTGTTCATGGTCTCTTGAAAAAAATTTTTTTGTGGTTGATTTTGAGTTTCATAGCCTTGTGATCTGAAACGTGCAAGGTACGATCTTGATCTTTTTGCACTTGAGGAATGTTTTGTGTCCCAGTGTGTAGTCTATTCTAGAGAATGTTCCATGTGCACTTGAGAAGAATATGTATTCTGCTGCTTTAGGATGAAATGTTCTGAATGTATCTGTTAAGTCTATCCAGTCCAGTGTGTCATTCAAAGCCACTGTTTCCTTGTTGATTTTCTGCTTACACAATCACATTGCTGTAAGTGGGGTGTTGAAGTACCCTACTATTACAGTATTTTTGTCAATGATTTTCTTTATGTTTGTGATTAATTGATTTATATATTTGGGTGTTCTACTTTGGGGGCATAAATATTTACAATTGTTTGATCTTCTTGGTGGAAAGACCCCTGAATTATGATATAATGTCCTTCTTCATCTCTTCTTATAGTCTTTATTTTGAAATCTAGTTTGTCTGATATAAGAATGGCTGCACCAGCTTTCTTTTGACGACCATTAGTATGATATATGGTTCTCCAACTCCTTACTTTCAATCTGCTGGTGTCATTAGGTCTAAAATGAATCTCTTCCAAACAGCATATAGATTGGTTGTGTTTTCGTATCCATTCTGATACCCTATGTCTTTTGACTGGAGCATTTAGCCCATTTACATTTAGAGTGAATACTGAATGATATGAATTTATTGCAATTATGTTGCCTGCAGAGTTGGTGTTTCTGGTGATGTTCTCTGGTCCTTTTTAGTCTTTATTGATTTGGGTCTTTTTTGTTTGCTTTTGTCTTTCCTCCACTCAAAGAGTCTCCCTTAAAATTTTTTGCCAGATGGTTTAGTGGTCATGAAATCCTTTAGTTTTTGTTTTTCTGGGAAACTCTTTATCTCTCCTTCTATCCTGAATGACAGCTTTGCTGGATAAAGGATTCATGGCTACAGATTTTTCTGATTTAGTATATTGAATATATCCTGCCACTCCTTCCTGGCCTGCCAAGTTTCTGTGATTAGGTATACTGTGAACCTGATATGTCTTCCCTTATAGGTTAAGGACTTTCATAATTCTTTCCTTGTCTGCGTATTTTTTGAATTTGACTATGATATGCCTTGGTGATGGTTGGGTTTTTTTAATCTCATGGGAGGTCTCTGTGCTTCTTGGATATTGATGTGTATTTCCTTCCCCAGTTCAGGAAAGTTTTTCACTATAATCTGCTCACATAAGCCTTCTGCCCCCTTTTCTCTCTCTTCATCTTCTAGGACTCTCATGATTCAGATGTTATTCCTTTTTAATAAGTCACTGAGTTCTCTAAATCTTGTATCATGATCTTTTGCCTTTGTTTCCCTCTTTTTTTCTGCTTCATTATTTTCCATAATTTTATCTTCTATATCACTGATTCCCTGCTCTGTTTCATCCATCCTTGCTGTCATGGCATCCATTCGAAATTGCAACTCAGTTATAGCATTTTTAATTTCAGCCTGCCTAGATTTTCTTTTATCTCTGCAAAAAGAGGATTCTCTGGTGTCTTCTATGCTTTTTTCAACCCCAACTAGTATTCTTATTATCATGATTTTAAATTTTAGGTCAGACATCTTACTTATTTCTATGTTAAGTCCTTGGCTGTTATTTCTTCCTATTTTTTCTTTTGGGATGAATTCCTTCATTTTGCCATTTTGGAAGAAGATAAAAATTAATAGAGTAAAAACTGGAAAACAAAACAAAAAATCAAATAAAGGAAGCTAGATCCTAGATGTGTTTCCATTTTTTTGTTGAAAGAAGCTTTATAGAATAGAGGGGAAAAAAAGGAAGAAAAAGGGGGAAAAAGTAAAAAATTTAAAAATTAAAAAATTATATAATAAAATAGAATAAAATAAAGAAAATGAAATCGAATAAAAATAAAAATATAACTAAAGTAAAAAAAATAAAGTTAACTTCCTTCTTTCTTTATCCAAGAAATAGAAAGAAAAGAAAGAAAAACAAAAACAATTTAAGCAAAAGCAGAAGGTAAGAAAATTAACAAATGAATGATCCAGTAAAAAGAATGAAACACAAATGAAGTTACATCCAGTTTCCCCTAGAACTCAAACTATAAAGCCCTTAGTCCGTACACTAAGCAGGTGGAGTGACTTTTGATGGTCTTCTGGGGTATGTTCTTGGAGGTCACAGTTGGGTGGGGCTTATTATAATGACTTGTTCTCCATCAGGTGGTGCTGCTTAGCTCACTGGGGTGGATCAGTAGGTGCACTTGCCTATGCCTACATGCTTTTGTGTAGGAGAGGTGGAAATGACTTCACCCAGCTCCCTAGTGTTGGCACAGGAACTTCAGGCTCTCACTGACCTGTGATCTAACACCCCTCCCTTGTCTCGGTCCTCCATCCATTCCCTATCTCTACTCTGTGTCCAAGCTGTCTGCCTACCAAGCAACACTCCCCCCAGAGTTTTATCTAAATGGGGTCGTGTTTCAAAACCCCACACTTCAGAAACCCCCATGGCTTGGATCTGTGCTGACTCTCTGGGAGAGGGTCTCACTGAGCAATGGCTGGGTGCCAGCTTGCTTCAGAAAACATTCATGCAATTGCATAGTGGCAGAGGCTCAGAGGTTATGGTAAATCACAACACACAGCCAGCACCAGGTTTCACTGCAATCTGGCATCTTTGTCCCAATACCATCAAACATGGCTGTTCTCCAAGGTCCACTGGGACCTTTGCCTGTGAGGAAGCCATATGACCTCTACCAAATTTACTCCAAGCAGGAGATCCACTTCTCTCCATGTGGTACACGAACCCTTCAGACCACACTGCCTGCTCCTGGGGATTTAACCTACTTCATCACCAGAGCACCGCCAGGTACTGAGCTCCAGAACTTCAGATTCTGTGCTCTACTCTTTATAGAATCCTTTTCTATGTTATTGAAACCCTTTCCTTTCTCATCATCAATGGTTTTGGGGAACAGATTTCTTGTTCAGTCCCCTACGAGTATTTTCTCTCTTTCTCTCCAACTATTTTTGGGGGGAATGCTTTTCCTTCACAATCCCCATGTGCTGCACTCTCCCCATTTCTCTTTCTCTCTCTGTCCTCACTCAGTGAAGATGGCTCCCTACCCTCTGAAGTTTTTCTTTCCCCCAGTTCACCTTTATGCACCATTCTGTGCTCAGTTTGTGGCTCAAGTTATGCAGATTGTTTCGTTAATTCTCAGATCAATTTCCTGGGTGTTCAAAATGGTTTGGTGCTAAAAAAAAAAAAAAAAAAAAAAAAGTGGTTTGGTGCTGATCTAGCTGTGTTTCAGGGATGAGACAAGCTCAGGGGCTCCATGCTGCTCCACAATCTTGACACCTCTAGGATAGAAAGTGAATATATTTCTGTCTTATAATTTTTGTAACTGTGGTTGCTCTTAGAAATGTCTGACACATGATAGGTTTTTACTAAATATTTATTGAATGAATGAGAGGTATTTTACCCAAGGTTACAACTCAACATTTTTTTTGCCAAATGCTTGGTTAGTATTGCCAAATGCTTGGTTTTGAATCATGCAGGTTTATAATTTTCTTTCTTTTATTCCTATTTGTGTTTATTTTCTCTTTCCCCTTGCTAGAATGTAAAATCCATGATGGCAGGGATCTTCACCTGTTTTAATCACTGATGATATAAAACTTACAGAAAAGAACCAGACATAGGAGGCACTCAATAAATATTTGTTGAATGAATAAACTCCTTTCTCTAGAAATAATATGCAGTAATGTTTTCTTCTCGACTTTATTGAGGTGTTTTACATACAGTGAAACGTATCTATTCTAAGTACAGTTCCATGAGTTTTGACAAATCATTATTCCCCATGTAACTACCACTATAACCAAAATATAGAACAATTTCATCATTCCAAAAGGTTCCCTGTACTCTTTCTCAGTGAAACCCAGGCCCAGGAAACCACTAATGTACTATTAGTATAGATTAGATTTGCCTTTTCTAAAGTTTCATATAAATGAGATCGTACAATATATACTTAATTTTGAGTCTGAGTTTTTTTTTGTTTGTTTTTGCTCTGCTAATGTTTTAGAGATAATGATTTATAGTAAGTTTCTTGTTTTATGTAAGTTTTTTTGTCTTTATGTCATGGTGTGACTTGTGAGCATTCTCCCCACATTTTAGGCCTGTATTGGGTGTTCCTATGCTCAGTGTTCTGGTTCACAATGTTCCTGTAGTGTTATTGTAGGAACTGAATGGTGGCACCAGCCCACTGCACAGAACCCACTTCAGAGTTCTGAGTTCACATCTCACCATCTTAGGTGGTGTATTGCTGATAGAGGGGCTGAATATGTTTTTTTCAGTAAATGGTTAATTGTGGCAGTGTTGTTCCTTGGCAAGTTTTCTTTATTCTTATAACTCTTTCTTTAAGAAAAGGCATTTGATAACTTCAGATTTAGTACCACACTTTTGAGAAATAAAATGTATGGGTCCTGGAACTAGACTTAAGAATTCAAATTCTGCTATATCACTAACTGTGTGACCCTGGGCAACTTAGTCTATACAATAGAGATGCTTTCTAGGGTCACCATGAGGATCAGATGTGTTAAGTTGTGTTATGTACTTAGAAAAGTCCCCAGCATATGGTAACCTCTCAGTAAGTTTTTATTGATGTTGTTATGTTGTTGAAGGTATATTTTGCAATATATAAATACAAATATATTTATTCCCCCAAACCTGACTATGTACACTGAAGTCCTCAAAACTTTCTCGCAGAATCATTTCCTTTTGAAACTTCACTTTGATATGTTCTGAGTGCTTTGATTTGTCTATTTTTGAGAAACCTCCATATTTTTATTATGCAATTCAAATCCTGCTCACGTCCCTCTGGGAAAAAAATATCTCTTCCAAACCTTATGATGAAGGAACAACCCCTTAGACATTATATTTACTTTCCTTGAGGAAACATTTCCTAATAAGTGAATATATTTTCTCAATAAATGAAGGTTTAATTTCCACATGGAAAGATGATAACTGACAAACTGAATTCTTAGTCAGAAGTAACTTTTAAAAAGTATAATTACAAAATATAACAAAATTATAAATTATTTATTTAAAAGAAAAGGTATTTCTGGAAAACAGAGGTGGAAAACCCTAACATTTAAGATAATTGTGTGGATTATTAAGCTAATATCACTTAGCATTAAACCCATCCTTCTCTTTCGCCTTTATAATGTTGGGTCTGGGATTCTACAAACCCCATTACTCCTTTGCCAGCCTGTCCCCTGTTAAACCCAGTCAATAGCGAGTGCTGGAGGGAGATTGGAGAACTGAGGAGCAGAAAAGCCTGGCTCCTTCTTGTCTGCTTCCCATTCCTCTCTCACACTAGCAAAGACTCTTCACTTTGAGTGTAGCAACTTCCATGAGCCACAGTTGATTCTAGTTTGTAATTATCCCCAAACTCCTTGAACCAGCTCTGTTACATCCTTCCAGGGACATCAGCCCCAGCTAGCTCATGTGCCTTCCTCAGAGGTCTCAGTCTTTCTCTCTGGTTCCTTCTCAAAACACCTAGAGCTCCACTAACCGCTGAGCAGCAGCCACTACTCAGAGGTCTGAGTCTTATCCTGAAAAATCTCCTTTAAGCTTCTTAGATTTAATTTACAAACTTTTCTCTTTTTTCTACAGCCCTAGCAATAGAATAGCTGCTTATATCAATATCCATTTCCACAATAGCTTCATTGTTCCCTGTTTGCCTTTTCAGTTTTCCAATACCTGTTAATACTTTATATTAACTATCTGACCAGATGTCATGTAAGTCATCATCAGTAAACTTCCCATATCATCTGTTCACTTATTATCCATCTGTATTTCTGTTTATTTAAATATCTTTCTATTTAGCTCATCAATAGATTTTTATCAAGAACTTCACATGTTTTGTGGAGACCACTTCTCAGTCTGACTTGGAGTAAACAATTTTCTTCATGGTGTGGTTTGAAATACATCTTCTGGCCCCAGCATATCTCCCTCGTTAGCTTGTTGCCTACTAAAATTTCCAGCATCAGGGAATAATCCCTTTGGTGAGTGATGAGTTTTGCATCTCTGAAGATCTTCTTAAAATGCAGATACTGCTTAAAGGGTAGGGTATGGTGTCATTTATATTACAACATATATTAGTGGATCATATTGGAACACTGGCTTATGAGACCTGTCCTCTGTGTCCTCTTGTATGCTCTGGACCCTCTTGGTGGCAATGCCCTCAATTAGTATGTGTCACATGCATGGAGAAATTGAGGTGGGGAAGACTTTGTATGGGACAGAAAGCAATGTTTAATTCTGGTGACCTCATAGTAGGGAGGCAGCCTGAGAGCAATGGGTGCCTGAAAAAGAAGAAGCAGAGAAATAGCAGGAATGAATGTTGAGGATAAACTTGTTTATTTCAAAAATCTTGTCTTGTGCTAGATTCCTCAGGCAGAGATTGTGCTTAGGAAAAAATAAATTGGCAATAAAATAATTTTTTATGGGAAAAGTAATAAATTATTAATTGCATCATGGTATTACTCTATTCTATCCTATCTATATTAGTGTAAAATTAGTCATAAAATCAAGCTTACAAAGAATCACTGACCTAGGCAAACTGAAGAGGTAGAATAAACAACAGATCAAAAAATTGCATTTCTTCTACAATCCATTTTCTCCCCTCAGGCAAGAACAGTTTTCCTTATGCAGCTGTGGTGGTGGGGAACTGGCAGACTTATTCACTTAGCCTCTGTTATCTCCATCTCATTTCATTCTCATTTACAAGGTTTCTAGCATTGACAATTTTCACCAGCTTTTTTTCTCCAAAAATGGTCAGAGAAATGTTTATTTTAATCAATATCTATATCCATATCCAAGTCTATATTTCTTCTTTTTTCTTAATAGAGTTACGCTTACAGAGGGCAACTTTGTATGTTAAGCTGCACTGTAGAAGTGTTACAAGACCAAATGAGAAGATGGCTGAGAGTAACATCAGCATTATGGTAGAATAATAATACTTCCCTTGTTTTTGTCCCCCCACTCAATGACAATAATTTTGGCATTTATCCACAGACAAAAGTGCCTTTATTAAAACTGTGGGATCAAGCACCATATAACAAGAGACCCAGGAGGAGTCTCACCCACATGTGTATTGAGCAATAGGTATACAAACTTAAATCCTGGCTGTGGACTCTGCAGTGACCCATGGACCTGCTCCAGTCCTTCTTGGCCACAGTCTGGGACTCCATGAAAAACATTGTCTTAGACAATCACCCACAGATGAGAGAGACTTTGTGGAAGTCCAGGTTTCCAGAGGAGAAGTTCCAGCACACGGCTGAAGAAAAAAAAATGAATTTGGACATACTGAAATGGGTAAGAGAAACAGCTTGACTTTACCAACATCACTTCACCCCAGGCAGCACAGTAAAGGGCCAGGAAAGATCTTCTTCAACCTTTGATGTATCCTGTGGGGGAAAGGAGAGCATGTGAGTGAGCACTGGCTTCCCCAGCTGTGCAGGACACTTAAAAAGGGACTCATTTCTCTCTGGCCCAGCCAGAGTACTGAATCATGAGATAAAAAACTTAGGCATGGAAGAGGCAGATATGACTCTAAGAGTGCAGTAAAGGGGCACAGATCTTATTAACTGCATCATTCACCCCATCAAAAAGCCTACTATGGACCGCTGGGAATGCCACACCTGTGGATGCCCCCAGCTGGCCCAGAGGCATCCTCAGCATTTCATGAGCCTTGCCCACTCCAGCCCATGACCAGAACCCCATGGTCACTCCTGATAGCAGTGGTGGGAGTGAGCTTTGGCAGAAGCATGTGAGCATGTGGGGAAAGGTGGCCTGAATCTGAGGGCCAGGCAGAGACCATAAATTTAAGCTTTAGTGCCATCTTTGGGAAAACAAGGGTGGCTATTAGCACTCAGCCTACTGCAGAGAAGGCTTATAAACTCAAAAATTCTGTCACAAGAGAGCAAGAAGCATGGAGAAGGTCTATCTATAGAAGGTTTGAGAAAGCTCCAGAAATACTAGCAGGGTTAAAAGAATGTATTTCTCACTTCAAGGCAGTTAGTAAAGATGGAGAAGGTGACTGCTACTTCAAATGCAAAGACAACAATGCAACACTTCAAGTAACATGAAAAATCAAAGAAACATGACGTCACCAAAGGATCACAATATTTTTCCAGGGACATTTCCAAAGACATGAAGGTCTATAATTTAAAGAATTCAAAATATCTATTTTAAGGAAATTCAAAGAGCTATGAGAAAACACAGAAAGACAATACAATGAAATAAAAAAATACACAAACAAGATGAAAAGTTTAATAAAGAGACAGAAACCCTAAAAATCTGATACTGGGAGGGGCCAACATGGCAGAGAATAGGGGGATCCATACTTCCCGTGTCTCTCAAACAAAGAAGTGTAAAAGCCAAAGGACTTTGAACACCAGAGCCTTGGAGGAAAAGAGACTGAATCTACTAGGAAGAAAATGGGAAAGCTGGAAAAAAGATAGGTGGGTAACTGTGAACTGGGGGAGATAAAAAAAAAAAGGCTGCGTGGGCATGGAGGGGAGGGACCCCCTGCTATGGAGAGACAAAGTGGAGAGAAAGAGTGTCTAGGGAAGTGTAGGATCACATCTGGACAGGAGGAAGACCTCGGACTGACACTGAGAGGGATCCAATCTCTGCAGGGCTTTCTTCAGACTGGAGCCAGCTCCCTTGCACACCAGGGGAAGAGAGGAGCCAGGGGCCTGGGTGTGGTGGTAGGTCAGGGGCTGTCTGCAGTTGGAAAAAGTGGTTCCCTCCCTGGAGGGCTGTGTGAGAGTACAAACCTGCCTGCGTCCACCATCCCGGGCTCAGTGGCTGGGCTGAGGGCACAGTCTGCAGGAGGAAAAGGCGGCCGTCTCCCTGGAGTGCTGTGGGAAAAGACAAAGCCTGCCTGCGTCTGCCACCTTTGGGGCTCGCGGCGAGGGCAGCGGCTCTCAGTCCGCAGTAGGAGAAGGCTGTCCTCCCTGAAGTGTGGCAGCACAGACAAAGCCAGCCAGGACCACATATTGGGCCACACTGAGAGGCGCTTCCCCAGTGCCAGAGCGCACGGAGTAGGACTTTGAATCCTAGCCAAGCACAGGGTCAGGGGAGTTGGCGGGGAGAGGAGGACCGCACCCTCTGTGCCTGCAGCACAGTGAGGACGACTGAAACGGAGTCCACCGGTCCAGCTCCACTCAGTGGAGGAGACTAGGGGACCACCATCCCCCCCCCCCCCCCCCCCCCCCCCCCCCCCCCCCACGCACACACCACCACCACCAAGGTGGGGCCTCAGGGATCACTCCTGGGGCCCAGAGTGGAGGTGGGTCCAGATTACACCAAACCACGCCCCTTTGCACTGGTTTAACTGCATATCCACCTAAGCGGCACAGACCCTGCAGACAGCTACTCCCGACAAGTGATGCAGCATTGCCTGGATTAACTCTAGGTCAATTCTGGATATATAGATATATCCCCCCCCCCCCCCCCCCCCGCCCCCCCCCCCCCCCCCCCCCCCCCCCCCCCCCCCCCCCCCCCCCCCCCCCCCCCCCCCCCCCCCCCCCCCCCCCCCCCCCGCCATTTCTCCTCCTTATCTCTTCCATGCCCTAGACTGGTTACTCTGGTTACTGGTCTGTCTAAACAGACATATTTAATCCATTGTCTTGATACATGTTCTACACGCCTTCTTTACATTCTTTTCTCTCTCTCTGGAATAATCAAGCCATATAGTTTCTCTGTCTGGGTAACTTTATCTTCGTTTCATTTTCCCCACCTCCTACTTTATTTTCCTTTCTCTCTCTCTGGATTAAGCCTTTTAGTCTCTCTAACCAATGTTTACTTTTCCTCCCCACCCCCCAGCCCTCCACTCCTGTCATTTCTTTGTATGTGCTCTTCCATCAGCACCGCCTCCAACCTCTTCTTTACTTGTAGTCAGTGTCTTTGGGTGTTTTGTTTTTAGTCTTTAGTTTTCTGTTTTTGTTTATTTGTTTGTGTTATTTGTTTGAGTGTTTGTGTGTTTTTGTCTCCTGTTTGTCTATCTGTTTTCCTTTCCAGGGCTATGCCAAGGAACAAGTCAAAGCACACCTGGTGGAGGGTCCAAAATGTCACTACAAGTAGGATAATAAAATAACCAAAGTCACAACAACAGAGAGCAAGTAACAATCTCTGAAGAAACACCTCCTGAAAGGCCAGGCCCTGGACAGTGTACAACCCTCCTTTAGTAGAGCCGTGCCCGCAGGTGCAGAACACACAAGCTTGCAGAACACATAGCAAGCTTTTAAAACACACAAGGTACAGAAAACTAACCAAAATGATGAAACGGAAGAATTCTCCTCAGAAGAAATTCCAGTAAGTAGTGACAGCTAACGAATTGATCAAAACTTATTTAAGCAATATAACTGAAAAAGAATTTAGAATAATAGTCATAAAATTAATTGCTGGGCTTGAAAAAAAGCATAGAGGACGGCAGAGAATCTATTGCTACAGAGATCAAGGGACTAAAAAATAGTCATGCTGAATTTAAAAATGCTATAAATGAGGTGCATAATAAAATGGAGGCAGCCACAGCGCAGATTGAAGAGGCAGAGGGGAGAATAGGTGAATTAAAAGATAAAATTGTGGAAAAAAGAGGAAGCTGAGAAAAAGAGAGATAAAAAATCCAGGAGTAGGAGAGGAGAATTAGAGAACTAAGTGATGCAATCAAATGGAACAATATCCGTATCATAGGAATTCCAGAAGAAGAATTGAGAGAAAGGGGCCGAAGGTGTACTTGAACAAATCATAGCTGAGAACTTCCCTGATCTGGGGAAGGAAAAAGGCATTGAAATCCAAGAGGCACTTGGAAGAGACTCCCATCAGACGTAACTTGAATCTATCTTCTGTATGACATATCATAGTGAAACTGGCAAAATATAAGGATAAAGAGAGAATTCTGAAAGCAGCTGGGGAGAAACGGGCCCTAACATACAAAGGTAGACACATAAGGCTAGTGGCAGACCTATCTACTGAAACTTGGCAGGTCAGAAAGGAATGGAAGGAAATTGTCAATGTGATGAACAGAAAAAATATGCCAAGAATCCTTTATCCAGCAAGTCTGTCATTCAGAATAGAAGGAGAGATGAAGATTTTCCCAAACAAACAAAAACTGAAGGAATTCATCACCACTAAACCATCCCTACAAGAGATCCTAAGAGGGACTATGTGAGTGAAATGTTGCAAGGACCACAAAGCACCAGAGAAACCACTACAAGCATGAAACCTACAGACATCACAATGACTCTAAACCCATATCTTTCAATAATAACACTGAATGTAAATGGACTAAATTCTCCAATCAAAATACATAGGGTATCAGCATGGATAAAAAACAAGACCCATCTACTTGCTGACTACAAGAGACTCATCTATTGAGTCATCTGAGGACACCTTCAGATTGAAAGTGAGGGGATGGAGAACTATCTATCATGCTACTGGAAGTCAAAAGAAAGCTGGAGTAACCATACTTATATCAAACAAACTAGACTTTAAATTAAAGGCTGTAACAGAGATGAAGAAGGGCATTATATAATAATTACAGGGTCTATCCATCAGGAAGAGCTAACAAATACAAATGTTTATGCACCGAATTTGGAAGCACCCAAATATATAAAACAATTAATCACAGACATAAGCAACCTTATTGATAAGAATGTGGTAATTGCAGGGGACTTTAATACTCCACTTACAGCAATAGATAGATCATCTAGACACAGGATCAATAAAGAAACAAGGGCCCTGAATGATACATTGGATCAGATGGACGTGACAGATATATCCATAACTATGCATCCTGAAACAACAGAATATACTTGCTTCTCGAGTGCACATGGAACATTCTCCAAGATAAATCACATACTGGGTCACAAAACAGCCGTTTATAAGTATACAAGAATGGAGATCATACCATGCACACTTTCAGATCACAATGCTATGAAACTTGAAATCAACCACAGGAAAAAGTCTGGAAAATCTCCAAAAGCATGGAGGTTAAATAACACCCTACTAAAGAATGAATGGGTCAACCAGGCAATTAGAGAAGAAATTTAAAAATGTATGGAAACAAATGAAAATGAAAAGACAACAATCCAAACGCTTTGGGATGCGGCAAAGGCAGTCCTAAGAGGAAAACACATTGCAGTCCAAGCCTATCTCAAGAAACAAGAAAAATCCCAAATACAAAATCTAACAGCACATCTAAAGGAACTAGAAGCGGAACAGCAAAGACTCCCCAAGCCCAGCAGAAGAAGATAAATAATAAAGATCAGGGCAGAAATAAACACTATAGAATCTAAAAAAACAGTACAGCAGATCAATGGAACCAAGGGTTGGTTTTTTAAAAAAACGAACAAAATTGATAGACATCTAGCCAGGCTTCTCAAAAAGAAAAGGGAGATGACCCAAATAGATAAAATCATGAATGAGAATGGAATTATTACAACCAATCCCTCAGAAATGCAAGCAATTATCAGGGAATACTATGAAAACTTATATGCCAACAAACTGGACAACCTGGAAGAAATGGACAAATTCCTAAACACCCACACCTTTCCAAAACTCAAACAGAAAGTAATAGAAAGCTTGAACAGACCCATAACCAGCGAATAAATTAAATCAGTTATGAAAAATCTCCCAACAATAAGAGTCCAGGACCAGATGGCTTCCCTGGGGAATTCTACCAGACATTTAAAGCAGAGATAATACCTATCTTTCTCAAGCTGTTCCAAAAAATAGAAAGGGAAGAAAAACTTCCAGACTCATTCTATGAAGCCAGTATTACTTTGATTCCTAAACCAGATAGACCCAGACTTTAGCCTCTACTACAAAGCTGTAATCATCAAGACAGCATGGTATTGGCACAAAAACAGACACATAGACCAATGGAATAGAATAGAAACCCCAGAACTAGACCCACAAAAGTATAGCCAACTAATTTTTGACAAAGCAGGAAAGAATATCCAATGAAAAAAAGACAGTCTCTTTAACAAATGGTGCTGGTAGAACTGGACAGCAACATGCAGAAGATTGAAACTAGACCACTTTCTTACACCATTCACAAAAATTAACTCAAAATGGATAAAGGACTTGAATGTGAGATAGGAAACCATCAAAACACTAGAGGAGAAAGCAGAAAAAGACTTCTCTGACCTCAGCCACAGCAATTTCTTACTTGACACATCTCCAAAGGCAAAGGAATTAAAAGCAAAAATGAACTATTGGGACCTCATGAAGATAAAAAGCTTCTGCACTGCAAAGGAAACAATCAACAAAACGAAAAGGCAACCAATGGAATGGAAAAAGACATTTGCAAATGACATATTGGACAAAGGACTAGTATCCAAAATCTATAAAGAACTCACCAAACTCCACACTTGAAAAACAAATAATCCAGTGAAGAAATGGGAAGAAGACATGAATAGACACTTCTCTAAAGAAGACATCCGGATGATCAACAGACACATGGAAAGATGCTCAACGTCGCTCCTCATCAGGGAAATACAAATCAACACCACACTCAGATACCACCTCATGCCAGTGAGAGTCACTAAAATGAACAAATCAGGAGACTATAGATGCTGGAGAGGATGTGGAGAAACGGGAACCCTCTTGTACTGTTGGTGGGAATGCAAACTGGTGCAGCTGCTCTGGAAAACAGTGTGGAGGTTCCTCAAAAAATTAAAAATAGATCTATCCTATGATCCAGCAATAGCACTGCTAGGCATTTACCAAAGGGATATAGGAGTGCTGATGCATAGGGGCACTTGTACCTCAATGTTTATAGCAGCACTCTCAACAATAGCCAAATTATGGAAAGAGCCTAAATGTCCATCAACTGATGAATGGATAAAGAAATTGTGGTTTATATACAATGGAGTACTACATGGCCATGAGAAAGAATGAAATATGGCCTTTTGTAGCAATGTGGATGGAACTGGAGAGTGTTATGTTAAGTGAAATAAGTCATACAGAGAAAGACAGATACCATATGTTTTCACTCTTTAGTGGATTTTGAGAAATATAACAGAAGATTCCATGGGGGAGGGAAAGGGAAAAAAAAAGTTAGAGAGGGTGGGAGCCAAACCATGAGAAACTCTTAAAAAACTGAGAACAATCTGAGGGTTGATGGGGGTGTGGGAGGGAGGGAAGGGTGGGTGATGGCTATTGAGGAGGGCACCTGTTGGAATAAGCACTGGGTGTTATATGGAAACCAATTTGACAATAAATTTCATATTAAAATTAAAAAAAAGAATGAATGGGCTAAAGAAGAAATTAAAAAGGAAACTAAAAGTACATGGAAGCCAATGTAAATAATAACAGCACAGCCCAAAACCTCTGGGAAACAACAAAGGTGGTCATAAGAGGGAAGTATATAGCAATCCTGGCCTTCCTAAACAAGGAAGAAAGGTCTCAGATACACAACCTACTTTACACCTTAAAGAGCTGGGAAAAGTACAGTAAATAAAACCCAAAACCAGCAGAAGACAGGAAATAATAAAGATTAGAGTAGAAATCAATGCTATCGAAATGAAAACAAAAACAAAGCAACAACAACAAAAAACAGTAGAACAGATTAATGAAACCGGGAGCTGGTTCTTCAAAAGAATTAACAAAATTGATAAACCCCTAGCCAGTTAGGCACAAAATAAAAAGGACCCAAATAAATAAAATCACGAATTAAAGAGGAGAGATCACAACCAACAGTGCAGAAATACAAACAATATAAGATAATATTATGATCAATTATATGCCAATAAATTGGGCAATCTGGGAGATATGAACAAATTCCTAGAAACATAGAAAACTACGAAAACTGAAATAAGAAGAAACAGAAAATTTGAACAGGCACAAAACCTGTAAAGAAATAGAATTAGTAATTTAAAAATCTCCCAAAAAACAAGAGTCCAGAGCCAGATGGCTTTCCAGGAGCATCCTATGAAACATTTAATGAAGAATTAACACCTATTCTTTTGAAGCTGTCCCAAAAAATAGAAATGGAAAGAAAATTTCCAAACTCATTCCATGAAGCCAACCGGATTCAACAATACATTAAAAGAATTATTCACCACGATCAAATGAGATTTATACCTAAGATACAGGACCTGATACCTGCAAAACAATCAATGCGATACATCACACCAATAAAAAAAAAAAAAAAGGACGAGAACCACATGACCCTCTCAATAGATGCAGAGAAAGCACTTGATGACATAGCTTGACAACAAGCATCCTTTCTTGATAAAAACCCTCAAGAAAGTAGGGATAGAAGGATCATACCTCAAGATCATAAAGGCTGTATATGAAAGAGCCATTGCTAATATACATCCTGAATGGGGAAAACTGAGCTTTCCCCCTAAGGTCAGGAACATGACAGGATGTTCACTCTCACCACTGTTTTTCAACACGGTATTGGAAGTCTTAGCCTTGGCAATCAGACAACACAAAGGAATAAAAGCATCCAAATTGGCAAAGAGGAAGTCAAACTTTCACTCTTTGCAGATGACATGATATTCTATATGGAAAACCCAAAAGATTCCACCAAAGAACTGCTAGAAATGATCCATGAATTCAGTAAAGTCACAGGATATAAAATAAATACACAGAAATTGGTTGCAATTCTATACACAAATAATGAAGCAACAGAAAGAGAAATCAAGGAATCGATCCCATTTACAATTGCACCAAAAACCATAAAATACCTAGGAATAAACCTAGCTAAACAGGTGAAAAATCTATACACTGAAAATTATAGAAAGCTTATGGCTTCCAGTAGCATGATAAATAATTCTCCATCCCCTCACTCTCAATCTAAAGGTGTCCTCAGATCTAAAATGAGTCGCTTGCAGACAGCAAATAGATGGGTCTTGTTTTTTTATCCATTCTGATAGCCTATGTCTTTTGGTTGGCGCATTTAATCCATTTACATTCAGTGTTATTATAGAAAGATACGGGTTTAGAGTCATTGTGATGTCTGTATGTTTTATGCTTGTAGTGATGTCTCTGGTACTTTGTCTCACAGGATCCCCCTTAGGATCTCTTGTAGGGCTGGTTTAGTGGTGACAAATTCCTTCAGTTTTGTTTGTTTGGGAAGACCGTTATCTCTCCTTCTATTCTAAATGACAGACTTGCTGGATAAAGGATTCTCAGCTGCATATTTTTTCTGTTTAGCACACTGAAGATATCGTGCCAATCCTTTCTGGCCTGCCAAGTTTCAAAAGAGAGATCAGTCACGAGTCTTATAGGTCTCCCTTTATATGTGAGGGCACGTTTATCCCTTGCTGCTTTCAGAATTTTCTCTTTATCCTTGTATTTTGCCAGTTTCACTATGATATGTCGTGCAGAAGATCGATTCAAGTTACGTCTGAAGGGAGTTCTCTGTGCCTCTTGGATTTCAATGCCTTTTTCCTTCCCCAGTTCAGGGAAGTTCTCAGCTATAATTTCTTCAAGTACCCCTTCAGCACCTTTCCCTCTCTTTTTCTCCTCTGGGATACCAATTATGCGTATATTATTTCTTTTTAGTGTATCACTTAGTTCTCTAATTTTCCCCTCCTACTACTGGATTTTTTTATCTTTCTCTCAGCTTCCTCCTTTTCCATAACTTTATCTTCTAGTTCACCTATTCTCTCCTCTGCCTCTTCAATCCGAGCTGTCGTCGTTTCCATTTTGTTTTGCATTTCGTTTAAAGCGCTTTTCAGCTCCTCCTGACTGTTCCTTAGTCCCTTGATCTCTGTAGCAAGAGATTCTCTGCTGTCCTCTATACTGTTTTCAAGCCCAGCGATTAATTTTATGACTATTATTCTAAATTCACTTTCTGTTATATTATTTAAATCCTTTTTGATCAGTTCATTGGCTGTTGTTATTTCCTGGAGATTCTTCTGAGGGGAATTCTTCCCTTTGGTCATTTTGGGTAGTCCCTGGAGTGGTGAGGACCTGCAGGGCACTTCCCCTGTGCTGTGGTGTATAACTGGAGTTGGTGGGCGGGGCCACAGTCCGACCTGATGTCTGCCCCCAGCCCACCGCTGGGGCCACAGTCAGACTGGTGTGTGCCTTCTCTTCCCCTCTTCTAGGGGCGGGATTCACGGTGGGGTGGCGTAGCCCATCTGGGCTACTTGCATACTGCCAGGCTTGTGGTGCTGGGATCTGGCGTGTTAGCTGGGGTGGGTAGGCAAGGTGCATGGGGGCAGGAGGGGCAGGCTTAGCTCACTTCTCCTTAGGTGATCCACTTCAGGAGGGGCCCTGTGGCAGCGGGAGGGAGTCAGATCTGCCGGAGGGATGGATCTGCAGAACCACAGCGCTGGGTGTTTGCACGGTGCCAGCAAGTTTCCTGGCAGGAACTGGTTCCCTTTGGGATTTTGGCTTGGGAATGGGCGAGGGAGATGGCGCTGGCGAGCGCCTTTGTTCCCCACCAAACTGAGCTCTGTCGTCCGGGGGCTCAGCAGCTCTCCCTCCCTTTGTCCTCCAGCCTTCCCGCTTTCTGAGCAGAGCTGTTAACTTATGACCTCCCAGACGCTAAGTCGCGGTTGCTGTTGGAACACAGTCCGTCAGGCCCCTCCACTTTTGCCAGCCAGACTCGGGGGCTCTGCTTGGCCAGCGAGCCGCCCCTCCGCCCCGGCTCCCTCCCGCCAGTCCATGGAGCGCACACCGCCTCGCTGCCCTTCCTACCCTCTTCCGTGGGCCTCTCGTCTGCGCTTGGCTCTGGAGACTCCGTTCTGCTAATCCTCTGGCGATTTTCTGGGTTATTTAGGCAGGTGTAGGTGGAATCTAAGTGATCAGCAGGACGCGCGGTGAGCCCAGCGTCCTCCTACGCCGCCATCTTCCCTCTCAGTCCCTGAAAATTATAGAAAGCTTATGAAAGAAATTGAAGAAGACACAAAAAAAATGGAAAAACATTCCATGCTCCTGGATTGGAAAACAAAAATTGTTAAAATGTTGATACTACCCAAAGCAATCTACATATTCAAAGCAATCCGTATCAAAATAACATCAGAATTCTTCACAGAACTAGAACAAACAATCATAAAATTTGTATGGAACCTGAAAATACCCCAATAGCCAAAACAATCCTGAAAAAGAAGACAAAGCTGGAGGTATCACAGTCCTGGACTTCAAGATGTATTACAAAGCTGTAATCAAGATTGTATGGTACTGGCCCCAAAACAGACACTTCGATCAATGAAACAGAGTAGAGAACCCATAAGTGGACCCACAAATTTATGGCCATCTAATATTTGACAAAGCAGGAAAGAATATCCAATGGAATAAAACAAGACTCTTCAGCAAATGGTTAAGGGAAAACTGGACAGAGACATGCAGAAAATGACCTTTCTTATACCATACACAAAAATAAACTCAAAATGGATGAAAGAACTAAGCGTAAGACAGGAAGCCATAAAAATTCTAGAGGAGAAAGCAGGCAAAACTTCTTTGACCTCCGCTGCAGCAACTTCTTACTCAACACGTCTCCAGAGGCAAGGGAAACAAAAGCAAAAATGAACTATTGGGATTTCATCAAAATAAGAAGCTGTGCAGTGAAGGAAACAATCAGCAAACCTAAAAGCAACTGATAGAATGAGAGAAGATATTTGCAAATGACATATCAGATAAAGGATTATTAGTATCCAAATCTATAAAGAACTTATAAAACTCAACACCCAAAAAACAAATAATCCAGTGAAGAATAGGCAAAAGACATGAATAGACACTTATCCAAAGAAGACATCCAGATGGCTAACAGACATATGAAAAAATGATCTACATCACTCATCATCAGGGAAATACAAATTAAAACCACAATGAGATAACCCCTCACACCAGTCATAATGGCTGAAACTAACAACTCAGGCAACAACAGATGTTGGCAAGGTTGTGGGAAAAGAGTATCTCTTTTGCACTGTTGGTGGGAATGCAAACTGGTACAGCCACTCTGGAAAACAGTATGGAGGTTCCTCAAAAAGTTAAAAATAGAAGTACCCTATGACCCGAAATTGCACTACTAGGTATATACAGAAGTGATACATGTGTGCTGTTTCAAAGGGGCACATGCACCCCAATGTTTTTAGCAGTGCTATGAATACCAAAGTATGGAAACAGCCCAAATACCCATCAACAGATGAATGGATAAAGATGTGGTATATATACACAATATATATGTGGAATATTACTCACAATCAAAAAGAATGAAATCTTGCCATTTGCAACTATGTGGATGGAACTAAAGAGTATTATGCTAAGCGAAATTGGTCAGTCAAAGACAAATATCATGTAACTTCACTCATGAGGAATTTAAGACACAAAACAGATGAATGTAGGGGAAGGAAAACAAAAAGAATATAAAAACAAGGGGGGGGGCAAAACAGAAGAGACTTAAATGCAGAGAACAAACTGAGGGTTGCTGGAGGGCCTGTGGGTGGGGTGATGGGCAAATTGGGTAAGGAGCATTAAGGAAGACACTTGTTGGGATGAGCACTGAGCATTATAAATAGGGAATGAATCACTGGAATCTACTCCTGAAAACATTGCACTGTATGCTAACTAACTTGAATGTAAATTAAAAACAAACAAACAAATACATAAATAAATAAACAAATATATTTTTTTAAAAAGTGTATAAGCTTCTGGGAAGTCTCACCAACCTCTAGCAAGACCAAGGGGGTTTGCAAGGGTTTTGTATCCCTGCTTATATTCCCTGAAAGCACTCCTACCCTCTAAATGTGTGGGATACTAAAGCTTGTCCCTCAGGCTGAAGCTCTAGTCTAAGTAAGCCTTTTTCATAGGAAGATTGGGGTTTTTCTGTCTGTGCAGTGCCTAAGGCTAATGGCCTGCCAAGAACTGTCTTTCCAATTGTTACAGTCTTGGCCACCAGGGCCAGGCAATTAAAGTGTGTCCCCTGTGTGGATTGCACATGCCCATTGGTTTGGGCAAGGCAGCTAGAGATTATAGGGGGTAGGCCACATTCACCAGCTTCAGAAATGCAGCGGGCAAATGTCTTCACTGCATGCCCCTACATACTTTAGGAATGTAGTGCAAGAGTGCCTTGTCTGTGCACACACACCAGCTTTAAGCTGAAAGGTGGAATGTGGTAACTACTTGCTCTTGCTCACTCCAGCCAGGAAGTGGGGAATCACTACAACTGCCTGCGCTCTCTGGCCTAAGCAAGTGCTATAACCATTTTCCTCCTCCCTCCCACACAAGTTGGTGAGAGGGTGCTGTATCTGAGCTCACCTGCCTGTGCTTGCAGGCTATGTGGAGAATGCAACAACTATATCCACCAGCGTCTCCATTTCCAGGAGGCACCTCAATTATCCCATCCTTCCAGCCAATACTTCCAGATCAGCAAATGGATGTCCTCGCATAGAGTCTAGGTGCTTTTCAAACTGCTGTGTTTTGTTTTGTTTTGTTTTGTTTTGTTTTGTTTTGTTTTTGCTGAGTCTTGGGGCAAGTAAAGCCACATGTGAGTTCTCCAAGAAGAGAATCTCAGTTTCTTTTTGCATTTTGGGACTTGTAGATTTCCTGGGGCCTTGTATTTCCCATGTAGATCTCACAGGCTGGAGCACCCAATATTGTATTCTAACCCTTCACTCCTCTGATAACTCCACATTAATCTGGTGATACCTCTTCCTGTTCTGTGTTGCCATGCCAGGGGATGGGGTTTTTGTGAGACTGTGTCTTTGCCTCTCCTACCCATCTTTATGTGGTCTTTTTATCTTTGTTGTATCCTTTTGTTGCTATTCTTTGTTTTGAAGAGCAGTTCATCTACTTTTCATATCTATTTCAGAAGAAAATGATCCATATATAGCTGTAGATTTGGTGTGTTCATGGGAGAAGAAGATAAGTTCAGGAACTTATCATCATCACCTAAAACTTCTTCCAAAAATTTCAGTATGAACAGTGCTGGGGGTGAAGTTCAACTTTGAAGAGAGCCAAATTGTAATGTGTGGGGGCAGAGGACTGTGAGTTGCAGATGGGAGTGGGGATTGCATGTGAGATAATTCTGATGTGAGTTGGAAATAAAAAACCACAAAACATAAAATCCATAATTGTTTAATTAAATTTTAAGAGGAGATGAAGAGAAGGCAGAAAGTAGGGAATCTTGAATGTTGACAGGATTGTAATTCTATTGGCTCTTTACATGCAATTAAAACCTGCCAAAATCTCACCCACTCAGATCTCCCTCCTTTGGAGATTTGATTCTCTGCCAAACTTTGAGTAATAAATAGAATCTGCAAGCCCTCTGAACACAGAGCTGCTGCTTTTCAGAGGAGAAATCAAAACAAGATTACACGGTAAGAATAAGACTAACATTCTGGTAGATTCTTTTCTCAGGTTTGGCAAAATAAGATCTTGGGAACCATGGAGAACTATTTTTTATTTCTATAAAGGATTAGGCTGAATTGTTGCTATTTATTGCCAATACTAGTAAAAGTTGATAATAATGATAGTTGCTACTAACTTATAATTCCACTTTGATTTCCTTTGGGTGATTTGGAAAATCATTAATAAATTGCTAAAATTGATTATTAATAGTCTTTATAGTAAGTTTTTCTCCCCCACCACAAAACTTCATAAAACAAGTTGATAACTGTACTTCCAAGACAAACCTACTCGCAATTGTTTACCAGTGGTTTCAAAAAAGGAGGACAAATAGAAGAACCGAGAGGGGTCATCCCTTCAAAATCATCTACTCAAAAATAAACAAGTTTTTGAAAAAATAAGTAATTTACATCCTAAATGACTAAATGGGTAAATTCAAAAGCTTATTAGTTTTGCTACTATTCTTCATTTAGACAATTTCATTTAAAGATTTTTTTCTCTTTATTTGTTACTGTCTGCCTTGTGGCAATTTTTTTCTCCTTGCACTTTTCTCTGCCTTATCTTTCCACACATGAATACATACCTCCAGACTATTTTAATAAAGAAAATGGCACAAATCCAAAAGTACTGTTGCTTCACAAAGTTGATTCTAGAAGGTCTTTGGAAATTTGAGAGTTTAGGACTAAGTGTGGTTGGATCTTCCTGACTCTCACTCCCTCCTCAGCACTGTGCTTCTTCAGCTTGAATCATCCCTGTATACTGTGGTCCTATGCTGTTCCCAATATCCCTATCTATTGCTTCTCACATTTGTCTTTAGAATACTTGATGCCCCTCTTTAAATTTTGCCCCAAAAGGGCATGGCTCTGTGTTCAGAAAACTTCAGAGTCCTCTATTTCCTAAAGTTTAGGGTGCTTGAGAAGAATCACATAATTGAGTAATATGCTTAAATAGTTAACTCTCTGAACAAGCATAACTCTGCAGCTCAAATTTCACCTTTTCTCCATTCTTCTCTGAAAGGATCCTAGATTTCCCATCAAACCTTGGCTGGTAGCTACATAAAGCATTTTCTCGGCAATGACCTAGATATTTTTCGATTTCCCATCACTGTTTAGCTTACAATATATACAGCCAGAATGTACCTCTTTCTTTTTCCCATTTATGGAGAGGGAAGAATTCTTAGAATTTTTACTTAGGGTTTGAAACAGGGCTAAAAGTAAGGCAAGAGACTGAGAAATGGAAACTGCCACTCCTGGTTAGGGTCTGCAGAGGGTTAAAGAAACAGAACTTACAACTAACTTCTGGGAATGTGTGTGAGATTCAGTTGTAAAAGGTTCACTCATGGGGGAATTAAATCATTACAAGCAAATACTGTTGGGTGTGTGTATGTGAAGCACAGAAGGGAGAAAAAAATAAACACCAAGGAATATTTATGTGAGTATTTGACAGAACAAGGCCTTTTTTGGAGATACTCATGCAGAATTCAATCTTTACAGGGAAGGGGCGCCTGGGTGGCTCAGTCGGTTAAGCGTCCAACTTCAGCTCAGGTCACGATCTTGTGGTCAGTGAGTTCGAGCCCCGTGTGGGTCTCTGGGCTGCTGGCTCAGAGCCTGGAGCCTGCTTCCGATTCTGTGTCTCCCTCCCTCTCTGCCCCTCCCCCGTTCATGCTCTGTCTCTCTCTGTCTCAAAAATAAATAAACATTAAAAAAAATTTTTTTTTTAAAATCTTTACAGGGAAGTACTGCAGAAGGGACAGCACTGGGAGGAAGAAAATTCAGGGAATTTTTATGCCAGTAAATCTGATAGCATGAGGTCATTTTTGGAGATGTGAGTGTGACTGTGCCAAAATCTATGTATCTTTCATTCAACAAGTTGAAATTTTGGCAGACATGGTAAGAATCAAGAACGTCTGTCAGAATCTTTCTTATTTATATCACAGCTTATAGCAGGGACATTTAGAAACAAGACCAAAAATAATCTCCTTGAAGAGCAGAAAAAAATCTTAATTCCTTCAAAAAAAAAATGATGCTTGGTTCAAGGACTTCAGGAAATCATGGTAAAAACCTCTAATCTTTTTTTCAGTTTCCCTCTGGGTTCTCTGGTGTTGACATCTGCATGCAAAAGAAAGCTTTAAGAGGAAACAGCCTCACAGGGCAGGCAAAGTTCATTATTGTAGGATAGTAATGGGCAAATAAGGAGTTTGGAGCACTTCCTCCCTGTAACAGACTCCTGGCAGATACTCGCATGCTAGCCTTGTTACTATTGGTAGATCATGCTATATCTGTGAACACTTTTGTTTTTGTTTTTGCTTTAAGAGTGCAATATAGCATAATAGTAAAAATACACATATTTTTTGAGCCAGACAGGCCTTAAATCCATCATCTATCATTGACTACCTGCGTGATTTTGGATCTTACTTAACATTCCTGACCCTGAATTTTTTCCCTCTGGTGCAAGATATAAAAATAAACAAACCAATAATAATAACAACAAAAAATCCTACCTTAGAGAGGTGTTCTGATACCTATAAAGATAAAGCAAGCCAGAAGTAGTCATTAAAGGTAACTTTATTAATCACTGAACATGTACTAAATGAGTTATTTTCCCCCCATTATCCCATTTAATCCTCAGCACTTCTGTAAGATAATAACATTCTCCATTTATAAAGTTAAACAAGTAAGATTTGGAAAGATTGTACTAACCCAAGATAACGCAGTCAGCAAATTTCAAACCAGAGGTTAAAATCCAGAGTTAAGTCCCATGAAGGAAAAGGACCAAGAAGGAAGATGGATTCCAAACAACTTCATTTAGTATGACCTTAATCTTTTTGTAAAGCAATTTTCAATTCAGTTTCCATGATTTCCAAATACAGAAACATGAGTGAGATGACATTAAAACTTTCCACCTATTTTTTTAGGTCTACATTCATTGCCATCTGAAGAAGTTTTCCTGCCAGCCACCATTTTCTTATGTAACTTTCTTTTGCCATTCCTGTTGGTATTGCCAGAACCCACAAACTTGGCTGATTGCTTTCACTTTTAATTAGCACAACAGTCTACATCTAATTCCTCTTCACTCTGAACACCTCAAAAATTAGATGATTGCCACAATTTTCCCTCACAATACTAGTGCATCTGAGACATGCAGCAATCATGTTTTGCTCATTACTTCTCTTGAATTTCCTAGCAAAGATTCAATGCTTTCTTAAAGAGTTTGACAGAGGTTCATTGTTTTGCATCTCTGCTGTGTTCAATATCAACCATTCTAACTTCTTAGCCTGTTGCTCTATCAGTGGCAGTAAGAAATGCTGTCAAGCAGTTTATATATTTTTTTTCTTAAAGAGAGTAAGTGATTTTTAAAAGTTTCAAATGTAATGTAATTTGAAAGAAAGAAAGACAGGAAGGCAGGAAGAAAGGAAGAAGGAAGGAAGGAAGGAAGGGAAAGAAAGGAAAGAAAGCTACCATACTGTTAATTTTTAAATTTCTCTTAATAATCAAATTTAATATCATCTAATATATGATACAGTTTATTACTAGGTGGCTATTTGGTTGTGAAAAATATCTCTTGGTTTATCCACGGGTGATGATGTTCATGTATGTTCTGATGTTCTGGTACGGCATAAGCAGAAATAAATAAAAGAACCAGCCACATGGAGCATATTCAGCATGCCCGCTGAATATCAGCATTAGAAGGGACTCTCGTTCTCATTTTGGACTATACCAGCTAATCTGGGATAATGTGTCAGTGAGGGTGGTGTGGAATATCTAAAGTTTTACATAAGTATTAATAATTTGGCCAGTATTTCTGTAACTATTTGATAGACATATCCCAAACATAGGAGAAAATTCCTATAAAAGTTATGCAAGCAGTAATTTCAGTCTTTGTACAAGGAAAAACTTTCACATATTATGAGAAAATATTTACAATTAACTTATGAATATAGGTATTCTGAAATGATATTTTGAACAGAAAACAGTTTTTAGTGCTTTTCTCTTTTGAGCATCATTATGGACTCATGATTTTTGTTGACATTGTTGTAAATAAATCATTTTCAAACTTAACTTGTTTTGATTAGCTATAATTTTTTTATTGTTTTGACTCAAATTGCCACTATTTGGCACATAGAAGCCTTTTTATGCTGGTTCATTTGCTCTTTTATTAATCACCTTAGAACTCTACAAAATGCATCACTGCTTTCAGGCAACAAGTTATTCAGGCTCATCTTGCATTTCTTCTACCTGTAACAGAAACCAGCTATTCTCCAAAGAACTTTGATTTCTTTAGTGGAGAACATTATTAGATTACAAAATATAGGCCCTAGGATATATAGTAGATTATTTCATCTTACTATTGACATTAAATTAGTTCAGTTACAGAGATAGGGGAGAAAATCTGTATATATAAAATCACTAGTTCATTTTGGCAATTTCAATGGAGTTCCAACATCATATACCTACTTGAGTTTTTACCTATTTTACTATGTGATGAGCATGGGATGTTGAATATAAGGGATAAATCACGAAATTCTACACTTGAAAAAAATAATAAAATTCAAATATTTTAATTAAAAATATATTTTTTATTTATAATTTGGCCCAATTGTTTCAGTTTTTTTAAATTTGAAAATGTTAATACCTTATTGACAGTTGTTGTTTTTGCCCCTTTGTTAGCTACATTAGTTACTGGAGGATATGAAAACCTGTTTAAAAGTTCACTTTATAAATAGAATGTTAACTTTGTTCAAAGTGTTTACAAGTCATTTCATTTTGTCACTATTTGTCCAAGCACAATGACCAATATGTATATGTATATGTAATTTTCATAATCAATTTTACACACAAATTTAGACAAATTTATACATGTAAAAGTTTTTGGTAAACAAATCCAATTGATGTTTTGCAAAAATAATAATATAATAGTATATTGGCAATCTATAGAATTAATTGTAAAAATAGTAATAACAGTACTGCTATTGGCCATCTGAATTTATTTTTTAAAAAGCATCTCAGTTACTTATATGTTTTCAAAATCTTGTCCTGATACAATATATTTTCAGTTTATCTTTTCTATTTCTGACATACCATGCTTTTTCTCTCATATACAATATGTTATTGTTTATAACATATCAATTTATATATCCATATTATTATGCCATAATTTTTTAAATATAACATTATTTAAATATTAAACTGTTTAGCTGCTATGGAAAACAGTATGAAGGTTCCTCATAAAATTAAAGATAGAACTACTATATTATCCTGCAATCCCACTTTTGCGTATATATCCAAAAGAATTGAAAGCAAAATCTTGAAGAGATATTTGTACACCCATGTTCAATGCCATATTATTCAAAATAGCCAACAGGTAAAATCAACCCAAATGTCCATTTACCAATAAATGGATAAAGAAAATGTGGTATATACATACAATAGAATATTATTCAATGTTAAAAGAAAGAATCTTGTCAGATGCTACAACATGGATGAACCTTAAGGACATCATTCTAAGTGAAATAAGCCAGACACAAATACTGCATACTATATCAGTCCACTTATGTGAGGAATCTACAGTAGCCAAACATACAGAAACAGAGAGTAGGACAGTTTTGACAGGGGCCTGGGGAAGAAGGAAATGGGGAATTGTTGTGCAATGAATATAGTTTCAGTTTTGCAAGATGAAAAACTTCTACATACCTGCTGCAGAACAGACCTAGTAACACTACTGAAATGCACACTGAAAAATGGTTAGATGATAAGTTTTATGTTATATATTTTTTACTACATTAAAAACTAAAGGAAAAAAAGAACTTTGAGCATGGCAGGGGGAGGGCAGGGGAAATGTTTAAATAATCCAGCTGTATTTAAAGATATGATTAAGACAATGTCCAGAATACATTAGTTGTTTGCCATTTCATTTTAGGATTTAGAAAAAGCCGATGTAGATTACATTTAGGCAAAAAAAAAAAAAAAAAAAAAGCCAAAGATAATTTGTATCACTTGATATGCTTTAGCTGCAAAAATATAATAATGAATTAGATATGGCTTAAAATATAAGGACACTTGGTGCTTACTTAACAAGAAGTTCTGAAGTGGGCAATACCAGAGTTGGTGCAAAGAATCAAGGACGTCACCAAGACCCAGGCTCTTCTCATCCTTCTGCTCTACCATCTTCAGACTGTCCATGATCTCTTCCTTTATGGGATATTGTTGGCCCAGCTCTGAGAATTACATCTTCACAGAGGCAAAGTCAAAAAGTCAAAAAGTTCTTACTCCTAAGGAGAAAAATTGTCCCACAAGTCCCAGATACGCCACCCCTTTGTCTCATTGGCAAGATCTGGGTTACATGCCTAGTCCTAGACACAGTTGGCAGATAGACAGGATTGCTATGAATGGTTTATGTTTCTGCATATCTAAATTTTGTCTTTGGTGAAAGAAAAGTGATTTGTCAGCTAAGAAACAACATTCATCCTAGGTAACAAATAACTTCCCAGGTTGTTGACATCCTCTGATTTCTGCAGAACTCAAACCATTTTTCGTTTTTAAGAACTTCTGCAAAGGGCAGCCAAACTCTTTTCAAAGTTACCCTGAGGATTCTGCCTTACTCTGAAAAACACCTGAAAAATCTCTTTTAATCTGATTAATTTTCAATTTTTTCAGGTCAGAAAACTAAGTCTTTTTTTTTTTCAATATATGAAGTTTATTGTCAAATTGGTTTCCATACAACACCCAGTGCTCATCCCAAAAGGTGCCCTCCCAAATACCCATCGCCCACCCTCCCCTCCCTCCCACCCCCCATCAACCCTCAGTTCTCAGTTTTTAAGAGTCTCTTATGCTTTTGCTCTCTTCCACTCTAACCTCTTTTTTTTTTTTCCTTCCCCTCCCCCATGGGTTTCTGTTAAGTTTCTCAGGATCCACCTAAGAGTGAAAACATGTGGTATCTATCTTTCTCTGTATGAAAACTAAGTCTTTAATCAGGCATATCAGAACCACTTATTTTGTACAAAGGGAAGAAGAGAATGTGTTCATTTCCGTCCATTTTCCAGTCAGCTCAATGCATTCTTAAACACAGACACTGACACTTCTTTAATTCTTTTTAACCACAATATAGAGGGCTTATTTAATTCTGTCAGTGTCTCTTTGACCACCACGTTTAAGGATATAGAATGTGTACATTTTAGAATTCACTGATAGTCTTCTCTTTCCTTTAACTTAAAAAAAAATTCATTAACATATAACATACACACACAAAAACTGCCCAAATCTGACTGTATAGCTTAATGGTTTGTTACAAGGTAAACCAACCTCAGTAATTATTTAAAGAAATAGGAGTATAGGACTCAGAGTCTCCTTATGCCCTCTTCTAGTCACTACTCTCTACCTCAAGAATAGTATTTTACTTTCTAACATCAAACACCACATATTCAATTTGTGGGGTTTTTGAACTATTTACAAATGAATTCATACAGTATATGTTTTGTGTCCAGCTTTTCACTCAACATTATGTTTATGAGATCCCTCTGTGTAGTTGCACATATGTTTATTCTCATTACTGGTTAGAATTCCTCTAAATAAATGTGTTACAATTTATCTGTTATAATGTAGATGAACATTTTCCATGTTTCCAGTTTAGAGTTATATAACTAAGACTGCTATGAACATTCCCTTACTATGTCTTTTGGCATTTTTATGCCTTTCATATATACCTTCAAGTAGAATTGCTTGGTCAAAAGTATGCACATGCTCAGCTTTAGTGAATGCTACCAAATTATTTCCCAAAGTGGCTGTAGCAATTTATACTCTAATCAGCCATGTATAATTCCATTTGTCCCAAATCCTTGCAAATACTTGATATTTTCTATCTTCTTCATTTTAGCCATTTTGATAAGTGGGCATTATGCCAGTCTGGGGCAGCTAGTAATTTTTCCCCAGACTTGAGTTAGCTAGCAGACACACTTTAGAAAAATATGTATCTTCCCTAAGATTGTAATTTTGGGGTTGAGGCATTTGCTTTTTGTGTCCCAGTTGCAAAGCAACATTAATGGGTGGGGGGAGGAAGAACCATTATATTGTATTTGGGATTCAGTGGGGAAAAAAGTCAGGAACCACTTTTTTTAAGTGTCCTACCTTGGTAGGAAAAAAAAAAAGGACTATTCTCTTAACCCCATGGTCACAAATTTAGTTTCGATAGACTGTGTGGTTGTTTTGTTTTGTTTTATTTTTAACAAACCTACACTTTTATTTATTTGCTTTTCAGTAAGTTTAAATCCTTAAGGAGTACAGCATCACAGGGATTCTGTGACTTTAGCAGAAAGGTGACTTTGGAATTTGGCATGACTGTACCACTGTTTCCATGAGCGTGAGTTATTTTTACCAGATTACTAGGATTTTTTAGATTACTAAGTTTGTCACCAGGAGTCACTGGGTTGTTCTTTGATTTGTACACATAGATGCATCTCTTGCTTGGTAGAATTCATTTTCATCTCAAGCATAAACACCTTCAATTTTAAGAAGAGCTGTGTGCTCCCTCTGGTTCCAGAGACCCTGCTGATAGCCAGCAAAAATGGCCTTGGACTACAGCCTTCTGTCGTTTTAGGAGTACAGTTCCCAGCAGGTCTCCTCAGGTTCCAAGATGGCAGAAAGAGGTAGTTTTTTTATAGACTTTGAACACAACATACTTTAAGAAAGTTTAAAGTATTGTTAAATCATTATGAGCTAACAATAATCCACCCTGATTATTTTTCTTGATTTAAACATTGTTCAAATGATGTATAATTTAACAAAGTAACTGCTTTGTGTAATTTATCGCATTTGATAAACCAGATCATCTTGAGATTCTGCATGTGACATCAAAATAGTAAAGGCTCATTGGCTGACCGGTTTCTTAGCACAAGGACAATTCTTATCTTCTGGCTGGGTGTCAGGAGTCCGAAACTTATCTTTTGCAACTTATCTTTTATATCTATTTTTGAAACTTATCTTTAGTCTTCATAATGTAGCTAGCAAGCACTTGACTAAAAAGTAGTTGATTTCCATTCTTAAAGAGAAAACTTTTTTTAATGTTTTTCTTATTTTTTTAAAGGAGATCTGCTACATTTATCTTCCACCAATGCAAAGTTTTGTTATCTCAGCTGCTGCTTCAGGCTGCCTTCTCTTGCTTCTAAATTTTAGAGACTTGAGTTCCACTTTCCACATGTCCATAAATATCTGGCTCATCCTTTTAGAAATTCCTCTTGTTATTCCTTAGTTTTCCAAAGCTGCCTTCATATGAAGCCTATTAGTTCCCAGAATCGATTCCAGAAGTATCTAAGTGGCATCCCTGTGCACTGGAAATTGAAGTTAAGTGTACTTTCATTGGCTTTACATATATATCTGTGGTATCTGGAATAAATGTCTCCTCATCAATGTTTTATGTGTTTTATGTGCCAAGTCGACCTCTTTAGAGCCAAGTTAAAGATACATTACATTTTACTCAGAAGATATGCTTCATAATGTAAATCTTTGCCTGTCTAAAACTCATGTATGTTTCTCTTGAATAACAAATGGTAAGTCACTTGATAGAATTTAGGATACTTCCCAAAGACTTGTATCCTTGTTAGGATTTCAAATTTTAAAAATATTAAATTACTTTAGGCTTTGGAATCTGGGGACTATCCCCAGAGTCAAAGCTAACATTAATGGGCAAGTTTTCATCCTTGGTTAAGCAATCTGTTTTGCTTATATTGTTGCCAATTCAGAGATGTTCTTAACACTTGTTGGTACATATTTGCAAAGAATTAGGCAAGACTCAGAAATAAATCTCCCATACGTACATATACATAGATGCAATTACTATCTTTTCATGAACAGAGATGACATATTTTAAAATATATACAAATGTTATACACATTTGTCTTGGGACTCTACCTTTGCAAGTTGTCTTCCTTTGTGGATCTAGGTACAAATAAAAATTTAAAAAGTAAAACAAGCCAGGTCTAAAGCAGTGAACTGAAGCAAGACAGATTGTATTTCATCTCCAGTTTTGAGAACTAATTCACAACTTAGTGACTCAAGTCAATACACATTCTGTGGCTTGGCATCTGCTTTTTCCATGTGCGTGACTCTGAAAAGCATTTGTCCAGGTTGAGATTTTAGATCTATCTGCTCCCACCTTGTTTTTCTGCCACCTTATACGGAATGTTCTGCCAGAACTATTTTCTGTGACTCAGCTTTAATTACATCTTCTAAAACCTTCCTCATTATTTAATGGATTTCTTTAATTTTTTAAACTTGCTTGGGATTCTTAGATCTGAGGATTGGAGTCTTTCAATAATTCTGGAAAGTTCTTAATTTTTATTTACCTTCAAATATTTTCCCTTCCCTATTTTATCATCTTCTTCTAAAATTCCAAATAGATACACATTAGACTGTCCAATTCCGTCCTTCAAGTTTCTCACCCTCTTTTTCATATTTTCCATCTCTATGTGTCTTTAAATTGTTTTCCAATGAATATTTTCAGATATATTTTCTAATTCATGATTCTTCATCTAATTCACTATGTGTAATCTGCCATTTAATCTGCTATTTAATGAAGCTTTAATTTCAACATTGTATTTTTTATTTCTAGATATTCTATTTGGATCTTTTTCAACTCTAAATTTTCCTTATTCATTTTTTTCAATATTTTTAAAACTCTACCTAAAGATATTAAAACCAGTTGTTCAATATGTCATTTCTGATTGTTCTAATACATGAATCAACTTTCAGGTTGGCTTCTGTTGTCTGTTCCTTCTGTGGCTTTCATCACGTTGCCAAGTATTTTTATTTGTTTTATAAATCTTGACTGCAAACTATTCATTTGCCCTGGAAATTTTTCTGTGTGGATGAATACTTTATGGCTTGGGCTGCAGCTGAGTTCATCAAGATAGGATTTGTGTTTGCCTTTCCCATTTGTCTTGGGATACTACCAACCTAAAAGCATTTGATATTTAATTCTCTATTTCAGGCTTTTGGAAACACACAGGTACTGTGATTTCAAAATACAAACCCGTGTGGGGGCTGACTTTTCATGAGGAATCATCCTCAGAAGAATGATTTTCCCTCCATCTAGTGCCAGAGCTTCCTAGCAGTCCCCTTCTGCAGGTGAGGTTTATTTATCTCAACCACCCTTACACTTCAAGTGTAGCCCTTTTGGTGTTCAGATTTAGGCCATGCAGTTTCCTATTAGGATCCCCATTTTAGGCATATCCTGGACTTTATCTCCTGGGCCCTGAACTTCATGTAGTTGTCTAACCTGTCTCTAGAATATAGTAGATGACTTTAGGAAAAAGCCAAGGTTTCTTGTCTCCCAGTATTTTGAACACTATACATTCTTTACTTTCATTCCAGTTCAACAAATGAGTTTGAAAGATTTTTTAAATATTTCTTTCAACATTTTAGAAGTTTTAGTAAGGAGGATTGGTCATAATAACTAATCCACCATCATGCTGAAAAGAGAAGTCTCTGGTTAGTTAACATTATAATGAGCAAATATTAAAAATTTAAACATATGAACAACATTTATATTAGTAAATTACTGATTTGTCAAATCCTTTTGGGGTTTCTAAGCAATATTTCTTTTTCAGACAAGGTTTCTACTCATGAAAAAGTTTTGAAAATTCCCTCTTCCAGCCTTAAAGTATAATGGTTTCTTCTTATGACGTTGCTAAATCTCCTCACCAACAAGACCACCAATGATGGTATACGAATTGGACTTTAGTCTCACTCTCCCTTTACAGGGTTAAATAATCCAGGTGTTATGGATTTATGCCATATTCTCACCCCCTTAATTTGTTTTCTTGTATCAAAATATTCTTGACCAAGTATACTTTAAGCAGAAACCAACTATGGGTAAGGAGTTTCTGCTCTGGTGTGAGGGATCGGGGGGAAGATGTGAAATCCAAAAGAAACGCCTTTCTAGAGCACCTCATGAATTCTGAAAACATTTGCTTCAGGTTTTAGCCAAGGGACCTTGGGCAACTTACTTGACCCTTCTGTGCCCCAGTTTCATCACCTGTAAAATAGGGAAAATAACAGTACACTTTTGACAAGATTGCTATGATAATTGAATTAGTTAACTATATAAAGCATGTAGTACAATACTTAGCACATAGTAAACACTATACAAGGGTAAATTTCTAAAAACACAGAACTTTTAACTCTGCATACTCCTATTGCATTTTTTATGCTCCACTAAACTTTTACAAAATTCATAATTTGTATATTATTTGTCCAGCTTTACTTAAGATTTTTTTTAAGTAAACAAAAAAAGATCTCAACTTTAAACCTCAGAATTAACTAAAACCAAAGACGTATTTGTTCCATGTTGTTTCTTTCCCATACATTGCTTTCCTCTACATTTAAAAGCTTCCTGAATCCATAAAAAAGAAAATATATACTACAGACTCTATAGACTTCCTCTTTCCCTATAATTTTGCCCTAAGACACAATGTACCCAAATCAATGGCTTAACTGGATTTCAGATCTGCCTTTGCCAGGACATGACCCCAGGTTAGTTAATTGCCCCCTTGTCTAACCCCATTATGCTATTTGCTGTAAGGTAGTGGAAGGAGAAGAGAAGGGTACAGGGCTGAAGCAGAACTTGTGCAGTTTTCTGAGGCTGACATCTTTTGGGTGGGCAATGGGCTGGTACAGCTGCTGGTATTGAGGAAGCAGGCCCAGGGAAAGGAGAAGGAAGAGGCTGGAGTGGAATCCTGTATAGAAGCACAGGAAGGAGTCAAAGGGATAGGAAGACACTGGCTTTCATGCACCCTCTTCATTTTTGAGAAGAGGAAACTAAGACCGAGAGAGCTGAAGAGCCCTGCAGAGAGGGAGCAAATCTTGAATGTAAGCTTAGGAATGGAGGTCATTCTTCTTCTGTTTCTTCAAAAATTGTTAAAGATTTGGTTCAACACGTAGCTAGATCTCCAAAGTATGTGAGACATGGGGAGGGTCACTGGAGGGGAATAAAAACAATACATTGAACTGAACAATTCGAAATGTTTGGCCACACTAAAACCACAGGGCCATAGACCAAACAGAAAGTCAGCTTCTTTGAATGCTTTAGAAAGAGCATTGACCCAAGAACAAGAAGACCTGGGTTTCATTAGACTGAGTCATATAAAACTGTCATCTTTGTAGGTCAAAATGTAGTAGTGCCAATTCTATCTGTTCAACTCACAGTTCCAACTCTACCACTCAGTAGATGTTTGGGATTTGGACAAGATCTCCACATCTCTTCAGTGGGTAATACCTGCCTTACCTATTTTTTCAGGGTTTTGCAAGGACAGATCCAAAGTACACAACATTTACTGAGTGCCTGCTTTCAATAACTGCTTGGGAAACAAAGATGACTAAGGTACAACCCTTATTTCTAAGGAGTTAGCATTCCAGCAGAGGATATAGGAAAACTAATTTAGTTGGATATGATAAGCGAGTAAGAAAAGGAAGCAATAAATTCTGTTTGATTGTGGGTGGTTAGGGAAATGAAGGCATTTGAACTGGGCTCTAAGGGTTAAATAGAAGCTTCCCAGGCAAAGAGGAAGAGGCATCTCTAGCAAGAGGAACAGCTTGTACAAAGGCATGGAGGTATACAAGTGTGTGGTGAATTGAAGAATAGTAAGCAGTCCAATGGGTATAAAATGTAAAGTGTGTCTGTGTGGGAGTAGGGGGGTTACTGTTGTGTGAGGCTACAAAGGTTGAAGGGGTAGGTAGTGTCAGTGAATAAAAATGACTGGGTAAGAATGCATCCAGGAATACTGTGGGAAAGCATAGAAGTGCTTTACAAATGCTAAGTAAAGAACAAAAGAAATTTTTCCTAAAATCTCAACATCCCTCCCCTCCTGTCACAAGGAGTTCTGCTTGAATCATATACTGATTTGCCAAATTTCTTTGTAGTGTTTCCTCTCCTTGGGAGAAATGTTCTCTCCTGGGTCCAGGTAAGAGGCATGTAGAAACTTTCAGAGTGCCAGGGAGTCAGGAACAGGAAGTGATTCAGTTTGAACAAGGACAATGCTATCTCATTGTTCCCCAAATTTCAACCTCCCCTTCTGTGACATCACTTTTTCTGACCTCCCCCAAGAAAGAAGTGAAACCACTATACCCAAGGGAACAGAGGATAATGTGATCACCCTCCCATCTCACCCTCTCCCTCCTGCTCCCCTGTGAAATCTCCCAGAATGAAATCATATAGCATTGTCAAACTTAATCATTCTCCCCATTTCCTGTCCCTCCTACCAGCCAAGACAAGTTGTGGGGCACTGTCTTCTTCAGTAATTTTCTAGTACCCAACAAGAGTTTTGATGACCCCTCTATACCTTCATAGATCTGCTCATGCAAAAGTATGTAAGCTTTACAAGGTGGTGAATGGAATTTAAAACCCAAAAATTTAATTTCACCTCATTTTACGAACAGTTCCCATGGAATAAGAGAAAGAACCAGATGGACTTAAGTTCAGATCCTAGCTTTGCTACTTACTAGCTATGGGGTCTTTTGCAGCACACTTAATCTCTTTGAGTCTCTATTTCCTAAATTTTAAAATGGTACTCAAATACCAGGGTCATGGTAACAATTAGAGATAACATATGTAAAGCATCTGGCCCACAGAAGATGCCCAAGACACTGTAAGTGCCATCACCATTATCATCACCACCACCATTATTAAGAGCTTGAACTAATGCAGACTCCTTGCTGATTTCATTTCTTTCCTCTTCCTACCCTCCATCTATTCCTTATATGACAGCCAAAGCAGTCTTTAAAAAATGAAACCCAAGTCACATCCCATATTACTTAAAAACACTTCATTGGCTTCCCACTGAATTTTGAATAAAATCCAAGCTCCTCCTTCTGGTATCCAGGGCCCAGCCCTACCTGGCTTCTGTCCTCTTCTACTGCCAACACCATTACATTATACTCTCCTCATTGTCCACTGTGCTCCAACCATACTAGCCGTCTCATTTCCAAATACAACAAATTCTGTAAGACCCTTTGACCCTGGGGTTTTTTCTGCCCAGAAAGCACTCTCTGTCCCCTCCCTTCCATATATTCTTCACACCCTTGGAGTGCAACATAAATGCCACTTTCTGTGACCACACTACTTTAATACTACTGTTTATCTTCTTTACCAGCCTAGTTCTTATTTATTTATCACTGTTTATAAATGATTTATTTGTGGGGTCATGATACCACCATTCATGAGTTTGAGCCCCACTGACAGTACAGAGCCTGCTTGGAATTCTATATCTCCTTCTATCTACCCCTCCCCCACTTGTCCACACACTCTCTTTTTCTCTCTCTTTCTCTTTCTCGGTCTCTCAAAATAAAAATAGACTTTAAAAAATAAAATAAAATAAATGATTTATTTGCATGATTATTTGTTCAACATCTATTTCTCCAAAAGAGAGTGAACTGCAGGAGGCAGGAAAAACTTTGTTTTGTTCACTGCTATACCCCAGCACCTAACGCAGCACTAGACAAGTGTTTGAGTTATTACTGTTGTTATGATTACTCAGCAGCACTCTGTGGTATAGTATAGACATGTACAAATCCAACATCATTTGGGACTTTTCTTGGGATATTAGGAGGGCAGAATTTCTTTACAATGATTACTAGGCATGTTTCTTTTCTTTCTTTCTTTAAAAAAATTTAATATTTATTTTTGAGAGAAAGAGACAGTGAGAGCAGGGGAGGGGCAGAGAGAATAGGAGACACAGAATCCAAAGCAGGCTCCAGGCTCTGAGCTGTTAGCACAGAGCCTGATGTGGGGCTCAAACTCAAGAACCAAGAGATCATGACCTGAGCTTAAGTTGGACACTTAACCCACTGAGCCACCCAGATGTCCCAAGACTTTTTTTTCCCCCAAAGCATTTAGCTACTTTCTAGGGCATCAAATGTTGAACTTTATATTTTGTATTCCAAAATTTCCATAATTAACATGTATTTTTAATAAAAATTTCTTATAAACTCTACATGTTAATGACAAGCCTCTTCACAAGAAATCAATCTAATCAAATGAATTTATTTTACAAGTAAAATTCACAATCAGGAAAGAAAAGTCAACAGCCAACTTAACATTATAAAGGGTATTGGTATTTTAAAAAAAGGAAATTGCTTATCAAAGGGCATTGCCTGACATATGAGAGGTGGTTGGTAATTCAATAAATGATTTTCCAGTTGATCAGATGTAGATAAGAAGACACAGTGAAATGAAAATTTTCATGCAGTGTCCCATGGGTTAATGGGGTTGGAATACATAGTCCTTGGCAAGTAATGGGCACTTGATATTTGTTGAATGCATAAGTTTCTGGAAGACTTTGCCAGGCAAAGAGACAAACATAACACTGCAGTTTGGGAAATGACTACACTTCATACATTTTTGTTTTTGTTGCTCAGATGTGAATCACCAACTAATGAATTTCCATGCAAGATATTATTTCTTGATAGATTAAAATCTTCTTTCAGGTTGTTTGGGTTTTTTTTTTCTTTCATAATTTAAATGTGTGTCATTTCCTCTGGAATGTCATCTCCCTCCTTTTTTTCCTTAAAAATGTCCTTCTATTTTCCTTTATTAACTAAAATGCAGCTTCCCTTGGTGACACCACTATTCTCAAAACCCACACCCTTTCTTTGTGTGCCCATCTCCCAGGGACAATAGAGAAGTGACATTTCTTATTTTTTACTGCTCTTGCTAACCCTCACCATGGGTCCAACTACCTACTTATGTTAATTCCTTTCCATTCAGGTTGATAGAGACCCTAAAGTCCTTTCCTGTTTGATGGTGCCTCTATTGAGGTCAACTTTGGTGACTCCAGTGCCTGTTTTGATGAGTCTTTAATATTCTTCTACAGTTCACCTGCAAAAGCTAATCTTGACTACCACTATCATCAGAACTTTGCATCTCCAAGATAGAGAACATTCCTCAGAATTCCCCCAAATTCCTCAGTTTACAAACAACCTCCAGTCTTTCTACTTCTCCCACGCCAATTTTTAAATTCTTTGTAAAATCACTTTTTAAATTGTGGTAAACTTTACCATTTTAACCATCCTATGTATACAGTGCAGTAGCATGAAGTACATTCATATTGCTGAGTAACCATTACCACAATCCATCTCCAAAACATTTTTCATCTTCTAAAACTGAAACTCGATATCCATGAACAGTGGTTCCCCATTTCTTAGTAAATTCTTTTTTACATTCTCTAAGGAACTGTTTCAGACTTTTCCTACTCATCCTCAGAAATTAAAACACATGCTTACTTCTCTTAATTTCTGTAACTCTCCTCACAACTTACTTTCTGAAGATGCAAGCCATTTTTACAAGACTGTCAAGTTCTTGTCCCTTAAAACTTTACATCTCTACCATTCTTTTGCTTTTCCTCCTCTACTACAGAAAGAAGAATGCCTCCTCCTTTTCAAAGCCAACCCCTCCACTACTGCTCTCTCCTTTCACTCTGTTTCTTCTGGGACTTTATTATATCAGTTTTCTCCTTTTCGTTTCTCTCTTTCATTTTCATTTTCTCTTTGCATTGTAACATGTCCGAGAGTCCCATATTCCAATAAAAACCATCAATAATAATATTAATAACAAGTATTAAGTTCCCACTATGTGCCAGGTACTGTCCCAACTGCTTAAAATATATCTTCTCATATAATTCTCACAATGACCCACTGAGTTCAAATTATTATGAAGAAAATTATTATGATGAAGAAATTGAGAGTTTAGAAATATTGAGCAACTTGCCCAAGATTGTCTAACTAGTAAGCAGTATTTTCCCTTCTCCATGCTATTCTAGCAAGATTCCATTGTCTCTTTGTTTCCCTTTCATTACTGTATTTCTTGAAAAAGTCTCAGTTCCTCCTCTACACTATGCAATCCACTGCAGTTTCTTGGAGAGTCCCACGCTTAATGGTCTCTCTAAAAGGTCTCTAATCCCCAGCTGGGTCACTGTAGTGCTCATCACCAAATGTTGCTTTTTGAGATGGTTTTCTCTCTTAGTCTTCATAATATATGACCTCTTTTTTTCTGGTTCTCTTCCTAGTCTTTTCTAACTCCTTATCTTCTCTTACTCTTTAAATGTAAGATTTCCTATAGTTCCATCTAGACATAGCCTGCTTCCTGTTCCACATTCAGCTGAGACATTCTCATTTGCTCCTACATCATCAACTCTCATGCTGTAACGAAGAACAAATCCACACAGCTAATTCTGGCCTCCCCTACCCACCCACAACCTAATTCCAGCTCAGTGCTGAAATTTCCATGTAAGTGCTCCTCAAGTATCTCAAACTCCATCTGCCCCACATTATACTCATTACCTGTGCTTGACAATGGACTCCCCACCTGAGTTTCCTACCATGAACCACAGGCACCCCCTTCAATTCCCTTTGCCTCCCCGCTATCCTTGTCCAGAGCTGATACAAACACAACCAAAAAGAGCTATGAGGGCTCTGTAGTGGACACAACCCTGAACTGAGAGTGAAACTTGGGTTTTAATCCTGACTCAGTCACTAAGAAGCTAAGTGACTTAGTGGAGCTAGAACAGGGATCTCTGGGGCCTTTTATCACTCTAATATTTAAGGACTTATGACCTTCATCCCCTCCTTACTGGCCTCACTAACATTGCCCTGACCCTGCCCTCACTGCTTTTTGCCTGGGCTATTTTAATTGGCCTCCTGACTGACCTTGTTTCCTGTCTTTTCTTCTTTCATTCCTCCAGACACAACCATAAAATTACAGTTTTTATAATATAATCATAAAACACAGTTTTTATATACTTCTCACTTATTTAAAAAACTTTTAGAAGATTCCTGTTGGCTATGGGATAAAATTCAAACTCCTTATTTCTGCATTCATAGCCTTTTGCATGTTAGTTCCAACATAACACATGAAACATCACTTTGTCTAAATTGGATTACATGTGAGGTTGGAGATAAGCACTGTAGGAAAAAAAATACCTTATTCTTCATAGTAAAAGTAATAGTGTATCAAAGATTTAGGTGTTAAGTAGTAAACGATATAATTTTAGGAAATGGTATAATAAATTTATTTATAAGTTTAGAAGACGGGAGGTATTTTGAAGCAGGATGCAAAATCCAGGAATTCTAAAACAGTGATTAAATTTGACCACATAAGATTTGAAAATTTATTTACAGCAAAAAATGGAAAAAATTTCAACTCATACAGAGATAAGGCTTTCATTTCTTAATTTACAAAGGATTCATATAAATCAATAATTGACAGAAATTGAGGACAAATAGATTTTTAAATATTTATTTTTGAGAGAGAGAGAGAAAGAGAGAGTACACATGGGTGTGAGTGGGGGAGGAGCAGAGTGAGAGGCAGAGGATCTAAAGTGGGCTCTGTGCTGACAGCAGACTCAGACTCACAGGGTTCAAATTCACTAACCATGAGATCATGACCTGAGTTAAAGTCTATGCTTAAATGACTGAGCCACCCAGGCACCCCAATAACAAATACATTTTGTTAAGTTGCTTCATTTCACTAAATAAAATTCAAAACCATGAAATATTTTCCTTTCTTTAGAAAAGCAAATATTTTTTAAAGTTTTTATTTAAAGTCCAGTTAGTTAACACGCAGTGTAATATTAGTTTCAGGTGTACAATATAGTGATTCAACACTTCCATATAGCACTGGAAATGATCTCAAGTGCACTCCTTAATCCCTATCACATATTTCACCCATTCCCTCTCCCACCTCCCCTCTGGTAACCATTGGCTTGTTTTCTATAGTTAAGGGTCTATTTCTTGGTTTGCCTCTCTCTTTTTTTCCCCTTTGCTCCTTTGTTTTGTTTCTTAAATTCCACTAGAAAGGCAAATATCTTACAGGTGATGACACCATTGCTGCTAAGACAATGATGAAAAGGCATTTACTTGGATTGTTGAAAAAATTTGGAATTCAATGGGAAAATATCTATCAACATGTAAGATGCAAGAACCCTTTGATTCAGCAATCCCAGTACGAGGAATTTGTGCTACCAATGAACGTACAAAGGTTTACCAAGAATCACAACACACACACACACACACACACACACATGTCAGCTGCAACATTGGTGATATTAGAAAAGAAGAAAAGAAAGGGGAAAAAATAGAAACAACCAAAGTGTTAATAAAAGATTGGTATGGGATATTTATATAATTGAATGCTAATTATAATGCTTCCTGTAAAAGAATATTTCTGACATGTATTCATGATGTAGTATTATTGAAAAATCAAAAAAGCAGCTTATAAAATAAAATTTGTGGAAGATTCTATTTTTTTGGAAGATTCTATTTTTATGAAAAAATAGATATGCATAGTATTTCTACATTGGAGAAAGAATGTCAGGAAATACAGCATATATGCTTTCCTATCATTTACCTATCTTCTGAGAGCATGTACATCATTTTTATAATCAGAAAAAAAATTACCTAAAGTTTTCAACTTCCCAAAAGAAAAGAGAAAGGCAATGAAACAATCTGTGCCCTTGTATGATCTACATTGAGCAATAAACAGTACCTAGAGTCCATGTCATAGAGGTTTCATAAAAATTAATGATTAACTGAGTATAACTCATTGAAATTGCTGCAGTTAAAATAATCTAAAAGTTCTGTTTAGGATTTGACTGTGGGAATAAAATATACTCCCACTCATTCTAACTAGCACTATTTACACTGCCTCATTCATCAAAAGCTGTCACCCAATGTTGCTTAACCCAAGTGTGTATATATAAGTGGAGTTGAAATATAACTGCAACTACTACCAAACGTTGATGACAAGAAACTTCATCATTTGAGAGCAGCCCTTCACGTTTATAACTAAGGTGAGTTATAACCGGTGTATAAGAATATTTGCCTATGTTTTCGGGAAAGGCAGCATGAAGGAACCAATGATGTTTATATTGCTATATTTTCTGAAATATTTCTGATTTTAAAATAGGAAGGTAAAGAGTAAATTTTAAGTCTGAAAAAAGGTGAAAAGAATGCTTGTATTTTTTAAAGATATGTAGGTTGTTTAAAGAAATGCTTTTTTTCTTTTTGAATAGGATTTGAAAATATTTCTTGACTATGCTTTTGACTTACCATTTGATTCTTAAAAAGCAGCTAACTTTCTCTGTGTCAATGACTGCATTGTAAATGTGGTATTTCAGTTGCTTATCTATGTTGCTTAAATCAGAAAGCTAATTTTGGTTTAGAGCTGAGTTCCTCCAAGTATGCTATCTCAAATTAGCCCATGCTAATAGATAGTCCATGTTAACAGGGTTGTTAATAGAGGTGGTGGGGGAAGTTACAAGATCAAATAATAACCCAAAATAATTAAACTAAAGTACCTATGAATCGTCAATGAAAGACTGCTTACCTCTTCACTCTGGTAATGTGGTTCTGACTTCACAAGAGGTGGAATATAAATAGGGACATTTCCTACATTTATTTGAAACAGTTTGTTTTGGGTTTTATTTTTTTTATGTCCATCCAGGAGTAGTTTTTTTCCTGGAATGTAAGGATGCTTGGATAAAAAAGGAAACAAACTTAAAAACGAGTGTTATAATTTTCATTTTATCAGTATTGCCTGCACACCTACTGTGTGCAAGGTATTATTTGAACTATTTTCTATACATTTAAAATTTAACTACAATAATACCAAACTATTCCACATGTTATGATTACAAATTACCATATTTAGAAATTTATTATTTTCAAAGAAGTTGGACAACTGGCCAAGCATTTGAAACTAAATTCCAAGTTTTGATTATTTTCTTCTTACATTTGGAGGAGGAAGAGAGGAGATAGGGTGGGAAACTCTGGCATAAAGAAGGAAATCAGGAAACCAGATTCTGGTCCCAGTTTTGCTTTTGTGATCCTGGGCAAGCCACTTAATCTTTCAGTCTTAGCCTACTCATCCATTGTTTTAGGGGTTCAGGAAAATGATATCAAAGATTCTCTGCTTCTAAGTGTTCTTACCATTGAAGAATTTTGCACATGAAACCCAGTGTAAATAAGATGGTTGCATGTAATATTATCCATCTAAACAATAACAACAACAACAACAAAAACAATGGAATTTCAACCTATGTGAAGTCCAGAGACAAAAACAAAGTTGTATAATACAAGTAGAAATAACTATTAGCAGAGTTTCAGGCAATATAAGGGAGAATTTAAAGCTGGAGAAATGCTGCTCTCTCCACAAATCACAGCACCACTGCCTTACCTTGATAATGAAGCCAGTCTGTGGTACCTTACTGAAAGAATTTGAGTTTTTCTGCAATTTATAATAGAGAACACAACATTCTTTCAGTAACATATTGCCACCCAGTTTGATAGTCAAGGTGCAGCAACCATTGATGATCCTTGCCTGAATAAGTATTAAATTGGAGGCTACAAGACTGTTGTTTTTCTAATTCTACCATTCTTTCTATAATGAATAAATCCCTCATTCATTCATTCTTGAGAAATTCAAGACTGGTGGGTTTCTTTTTGCATTAAATGCTTTATAGTAAATTGCCTTCATTTTTCTTTTTGATGCTCAGATTATGCCAAATTTGGCCAGTGGGTAACCCTTTAAGGGGACTCCTGTGTCCTTTTGACACAGCCTCACAAATTTTTGAATGACACATGGCTTTTTGGCATTACTGAATGCCAAATTTAGGGGTTCAGGAAAATGATATCAAAGATTCTCTGCTTCTAAGTGTTCTTACCATTGAAGAATTTTGCTCATGAAACCCAGTGTAAATAAGATGGTTGCATGTAATATTATCCATCCAAACAATAACAACAACAACAACAACAACAACAACAATGGAATTTCAACCTATGTGAAGTCCAGAGACAAAAACAAAGTTGTATAATACAAGTAGAAATAACTATTCCATATTCACTTCTACATTCCCAACCCATATCTAGAGTTCTGGTTCCTTTTAGTGTAAAAACTGTTTAGAAACTAAGATGGGCATACTGATATTGCTGATTCAGATTTAACACAACAGAGATTTTCCTTTGGCTTCTTATATTTTATATTTGTATCTCCTTTCCCCTGTGGTAAAAATCCTGTAACATTAACATATCTACTTATTTGTTCTATACTCTAGTATAGAAAAAACTGTTTCAGAATTCCAAAATCAGTAATGCCACCAACAAAAAGCCCAGTAAGTAAAGGTTAAGATTTCTTTGCAGTTCTTTTTGTCCTCTGACTATATTCCAATATAGATATATTTTCAGAAAACTATGTTCAAATATTATTGAAATAATTACTTTCCTTATGTGGCTGTTATTAATATTGAGTTTGCCACAGTTGTTTCTGTTTATTTTCAAGTTGAGACAATTGAACTAATATTGCATTTTAACCTACAGAAGCCTGAAAAATGAAGACTAAAATGGAGTATTCAACCACCAAAATCTCCCCAGCAAAGATGAACAGCTCAGCAGGCAAGGCTTTGGTAAAATCTCCCAAGTTGGGAAGTAAGAACTTAAGCATTTCTGATTGTTTTACACACTATATTCATCTGTTATCAAATCTTTATGATTCTGATGTTCATACATGATATCTTGCCAAAAGCTACTAAGAATACAAGAGCTGAAATTAGGAAGGATGGCTCATAAGTTTGTAATACAGCAGTCTTTGGTTTTAGACAAACTATATATAGCCAACTTTTGCTTATTTGATACATACCAGGACAAGAATGGTTTAGGTAATTTAAACCTGCTAATAGTGATAAACATGAATAACCCTTAATATCAATCCCTTCTTTCTACCCACACCTCTTTCTACCTAACCCAAAATCTTTTTCCCAGATCAATAAAATTTTAAACTGATTTTCTTTCATTCAACAAACATTTATTATGTATAAAACACCTTTGGTGTACTGTGGTCTTGACTTGCAACTTCTGATAAGGGAGAGAATAATAAGTGAAGATATTTGAATAATACATGCCCCAAATAAAGCGGAGTTGATCAAATGATGCTCAAGTCTATCCAATTGAAAACTCAAAGGAATTGGCATAAATTGAAGGGTAAATAAAGGCAGGTAGTAGCCATAGTTTTAAGATGAAAGAGCTAATATCTTTGATCCTGAAAATCATCCTAGAAAAGAATTATGCAAATTTACACTCATGTTTTTCATACAAAAGAGGTAACACCAAAGAAAGTTAATAGAAGTCTGGCAAGACTGGAGAGAAAATAGAGGATGAGGAATGATAGTGGGGACTGGCATATCTTTGTTCTTTGTTCTCTTCATCTCTTTGAACATCGTTAAGGCTAGAAGAGAGCAGTGGTAAAGAATATCATTTTCTGTCTTCCCTAAGGCTGTGGCCCACCCATGCTGTTTTTAGTAACCAAGGAAAACATTAATTTAATTGTAGTTTCTGAATGGCCAGAAAATCACAGTTAAGTTAATCCTTTTATTTGTGTCTGAATCAAAACTCTGTGTAGAAACAGTGACTCAGTGGAACTAACTCTATGTCCTCTTAATAAAGAATGTGTTTTCTTTGTACACCAGGAGATGTGGCCACTTTATAGATACTGGAGTGGAGGAGCAGGCTGGAGTTTATGCCAGAGTTGCTGGCATTGATGCAAAAATTAAAATGTAGCCCCTCCTTTAAGGGTGCAGTGGCCCTAACAGCTTACTTATACCATTTAGAGAAACATGATAAAGATAATCCCCAAATCATGCATATGGCTTTGGAATACAGCACATTATTCTTATTGTCCCTTAACAGATCTTCTTTTCCAATAATATTTCTCAGTTTAACACTAAGATTTTCATTATTTAGACACTGTTGGATAAAATTTCAACAAATATCTATAAAGTGTGTGGCAGGTGCACTTCTCAAAACTCAAGGTGCAAGTAATATTGTATCTTATTTTTCTAAATTAACTGCTGTGAGCCTCCAAGCAACAAAGCAAGAAAGCTCATTTTTGTTCCTTCTCCTTTGGACTGGCAGGATCTGATACAATCACAAAGCCAGAAAACTCAATATCGGCTAGAGGTATACATACAATCAGGTTCCATATGAGTTTGGTCACCACTAAGGTACTTCATCCCTAGTACCAATAAGATACAGGACTTAATGAGCTAGAGAAAAGCCCCTCCCCAAACTCATTTCCTTCTTAGTTTCAAGGAAACTACTTGTAGAGTCAGGCCATTTTCCTCTGCTACTTCTTCTCCCCTACATTCATCAACACTTTCTCTGTCCTGACAATCCAGCTTCCTAGTGAATCTAGCCACCAGTCACCGTATGAGAGCCATGGGACAGATCCATCCAGCAGAAGTATTTTATCTGGCCTGAACAGTATATTGTTGTTTTTTAATTGAGGAAACATTTAAAAATTAGAAGATTGTGCATAAAAATCTCCATATCTTGAAAAATCTGAAATCTAGCAACACTGGGTCCATATCCCTACATGGCAATAATTGGCAATAGAAATGAGTAGAGGTCACACCCTTTAATTTGAGTTATGTCCATGGAATATCTTCTGTTACAGTGATGGAGCTCAACTTTATCCTATGGACAGTAAGAAACCATTGAAAACATTTAATTGGGGAATAGCAAGATTTTTTTTTTAAGATAGAGTGCATGAGCAGAGGAAGGAGGCAGAAGGAGGGTGCATGAGCAGAGGAGGGAGGCAGAGAGACAGAGAGAGAGAGAGAGAGAGAGAGAGAGAGAGAGAATCTCAAGCAGGCTCCATGCTCAATGTGGAGCATGATGCTCCCACAACCCTGGGATCATAACCTGAGCTGAAATCAAGAGTCAGATGCTCAACCAACTGAGCCACCCAGGCACTGGATATTTTTATTTTAGAAAGATCAATCACATTGATGGTGGCATATAGAGTGAAGGGGCAAGAATAGAAACAAAAATGGGTTAGAAGTCCACTGCATTCATCTAGGGGACTGATGATGAGGGCCTAACCTAAAACAACAGAATAGGAAGGAAGAACTAAATTTCAGATACATTCAGAAAGCGAAATCAATAAGATTTAATGACACACCACATAAATTGAGGCATGGACAGAGATGGAAAAATAGATGATTCTCAGCTTTCAGGATGATTTAAGAATGGGCAGACAATGGTAGAAAGTGGTACTGTTTTTCAAGATAGGATTTCAGGAGGAATATATTTTGGGTAGAAAAAGATAACGAAGGGTTGATTTTTTTATGAGTATATTTGAATTTGGAGTAGGTGTTGGTCATCCAGGTAGAGATGTCTAGAATTCTGGTGGCTCTACATAGATAGATACAGAGATGCTGTAGGATAACTTAAGTCAAAATACCCTGTGAAGAAAGAGCAACAGATAGGAAACTCAGGAGACAGAACTAAGGGACAGTTACAGTTTGGGGAGTCATCAGTGTATAAGAAGATGTCATTGGAGCAGGCTTGCCCAGAAAGAAAGTCTAGAGTGAGAGGAAAGGCAAAGGACAAATTTTGAGGAACACCAATATTTTAGAAGCAGCCAGACAAGGAGAAAACCAACAAAGAAGCAGAGAGATGGATGATCAGAGAGAAAAAAGGAGAACATAAGAAGACTGGTGACATGACAATAAGAAAAGAAAGAGTTTCAGAGAAGGATGTGGTTGCCAAAGTCAAATGCCACAGATAAATCAAGGGTAGTAAGCAGTGAGGAGAGACTGGTGAAATAAGTGTTTCGGAAAGAAATGAAAGATGAGTGATTCACTTACGTAGTTCCTGTCAGCCATAGTCTGGCTCTCTTAGTGACAGAAGTACAGAAAGATTTCCAAGCCCCTTCCCATTTACTCACCAGAAATGCGTGAAGGATTTCATCATGTTGTTGCTATGATGAAATTACTTATGAGAATTTCCTTAAAAACCATCTGAGACACTGCCCTCATACATGAGGCAGGATAGAGACATAGGAAGTGGCAACAGCCCTTACATAAGCTTGAGTTGGCCTTTTGACCCCAGCAGAGAACTCTCTCTCACAGAGTCCCCAAGGCCATGCCAGCTTTGTGCTTCCCGTCTGAGAACACAACCCTCACAACCATACTTTCAGCTGCCCTGAACACGAAAGTATACCTTCTTACAAATTCTCCCAATGTAAATTATCTTCAATACTTCAAAGAATTTTTTAAGTTTATTTATTTATTTTGAGAGAGAGAGAGAGGGAGAGGGGGAGAGAGAGAGAGAGACAGCATGAGCAGGGGAGGGGCAGAGAGAGAAGGAAACAGAATCTGAAGCAGGCTCTGAGCTCTCAGCACAGAGCCGGATGCGGGGCTCAAACCCACGAATGGTGAGATCATGACCTGAGCTGAAGTCAGATGCTTAACAGACTGAGCCACCCAGGTGCTCCGTCTTCAATATTTCAAATGTAGTCATCCCTCAATAAATTATACTAGTGTTCGTCCCACTAGATGATAGCCTCTACATCAATATCTTTAGCTCCTCTCTTCTACACCCATAATACTTCCTCAATATCATGACTGTTACTTCTAACTACCCAAGACCCACATCCTGCTCCCTACAGGATCCACTCTCAATGTTAGACATGCCTGTCAGTTATGTCCAATGGGATTCTGAATATAACATAAAGATAAGCATGTAAAGAATGAGCATACTTTCAGTATCATCTTATGCCTTTTAGTTCTGGAGAGACAATGTGAAACATTTAATAAAGTATTTTATTAAATTAGTCGTCAGGAAACTAAGTTCAATGCTGGCATTGGCATAGGTTTATAAATTATCCTTGCAATTGTAAAAACATTACATAAATGTGATACTACAGTTGATATTTATAAATTTGATGCAATGATAGGGAGTTCCAAGGTAGATGTTAGTATAATTAAGTGGTCTTGCCCCATTCAGAGTGTTGAAGATACCTAAAGGCAGATGCCCATCTGAATTGGAGGTAAGATATAGATAATTCAAAATAGTAAGTTACAAAAGTTTACTTAACTTTCAAAAGTATATCAGGAAGACAAATCTTCTAGAGAATTAAAAGGAGGAGGGGTGCCTGGGTGACTCAGTCTGTTAAGTGTCTGACTCTTGATTTTAGCTCAATAATGATCTCGTGTTTCATGAGATCAAGCCCCACATTGGGCACCAAGCTGAGTATGGAGACTACTTGGGATTCTCCCTCTCCCTCTCTCTTTCTGCCCCTCTCCCACTCTCTCTCTCTCAAAATAAATAAGCAAACATTAAAAAATGTATATCATAGAATGGATCCTAAAATCATAATTTTCATTTTCTGAATCACTGAATAATTGAAATTTGGCTGTATTGATACAAATTGCTTGATAATTCATTTACCAAAACACTAAAAGTTGAGATGCCATGATTCAAGTGTTACAACTTTCTTTTCCGTTTGACTCTGAAAAACCTTTTATGAATTTACAAGTAGAAAATTTAATTTTTTATTTGAGACTTTTTCTTTGACTAAATGAAAGAATTACTAAATAGGTGATTAAATTTTTTACTTTAACTGATTTAATTTGGATTTGTATTATGTTAGTTCCTAAAATTGCAGTGTAGCATTTTCTTAGATGGAAGTGGATGGAAAGAGTAGCTTTGATGCTAGACATACTTGAGTTACAACTTCTCACCAGATCTGTAACCTTGGGCAAGCGTGTTTGAAAATCCATGATGGGCCAGGAACTGGGCTTTACTTAGTCATTTCACCTAAACCTCTTAGCAATTTTCTGAGACAGATTTGGCACATGACCCAAGGACCAATGAGGTTAAGACGCTTGGCCAAGATCACACTAATCTAGTGTTGAGATGTGGATATAAATAGCAGCTGAGTTGCTCTTTGGTTTTGTTTTCGTTTGGAATGGGTGAATGAAACCAACTGTCTTCTAATCCAAATAGAGTATCTCCTTAGAGAGACCCAGAGTCCACCAGCTTGTCTTTCCCAGACTCCTCATAAAGGTAACGATGCCCTCCAAAGGTTCACAACATGCACTCTTGGAAACACAGTTTGGCCTCTGGGAAGACCAATAGCTATTCTTTCATTGCAACAAATCAGACAAGAATCTGCCTCTAATTCTAAGATAAAATAAAAGAAAGAGAAATACCAGGAAAGTGAAGAGCTGTGCCCTGGAGCTGTGTGTGTGTGTGTGTGTGTGTGTGTGTGTGTGTTGTGGGGGGATTCCCTTTACTGCTTAAAAAATAACCAGCAAAAGCCAAATTTGTCATTCATATTTTTTCATGACTCACTAATTCCTCCTGCTGATAAGTATCAGAGTCCTCTTAAGAGTTTTCAGAGCCTCTGATCATCACTTGGAAAATGAGGAGAATAACTTCCTTGTAATATTATTGTAAAGGATTAAATGAAACAGTAAGTAAAATTACTAGCACAGTGCTTGGCGCACTGTAGACATGCTAACATTTGAGAAGGGAGCAAAAAAATACTCAAAGGAGAAAAGATGGTCTCTTCAATAAATGGTGTTGGGAAAACTGGGTATCCGTATGTAAAAGAACTCACAAAAACTGACCTGAAATGGATTAAAGACTTAAATGTTAGACATGAAACTCTTAGAAGAAAATAAAGGAAAAAAGCTTGAAGACATGGGTCACTTATTTTTAATATCAATAACCTCTAGAGACTATAGCCATTCTTCTAAAATTATTAAAAGTGTATTCTAGATAAGTAAAAGAAGACTACAGATTTCATGTGATCACAAAAGTTAGGCAAAGATTGATACATGCTTGATGTAGATCCACACTCCCTTATATGGAATTCTGAAAACCAAAATTTTTTTCTAAGGACCTAAAATTTTTCATAACTCATTTGGAAATAAAATACAATCTGAACTCATGTGACAATTAAATCCTGATCTGAACCAACATGAAGTCTTTATTTATTTCACTTTATATGAATTTTCCTATATTTCACTTTAAATCATGAATTATTTGGTTATGAGTGCTGCCCTATTCCCTGCTGGGAGTACTACATATATACAGCATATAGTCTACCTGACAACTCTAAAATCTAAAAAATCTCTGAATTTGGGGGCACCTAGGTGGTTCAGTCGGTTAAGCGTCAGACTTCGACTCAGGTCATGATCTCATGGTTTGTGAGTTTGAGCCCCATGTCAGGTCCTGGGCTGACAGCTCAGAGCCTGGAGCCTGCTTCAGAATCTGTGTCTCCTTCTCTCTCTGCTCTTCCCCTGCTCATGCTCTGCCTCTCTATCCTTCAAAAATAAACATTAAAAATTTTTTAAAATAAAAAACTCTGAATTTTGAAACACAACTGGCCCCAAGCTTTCTGATAAGATACTGTGGATCTTTAGTTGCTTTCGTGGACTGCTATGCTCAGGGTTTGTAAAAAGATAAATATGGATGGAATGAAACAGTATCAAAATTTTTCAATTGTTTAGAATCCCAGCAGAAGGCTGAAGAAGTTTGCCAAATGTACTTTATGCAGCTACGTTCTGGCCTTATAAAAAAGACAGCCTGTTATTTTAAGAAAGAAACCACCAAAAGACATTCAACAAGAAGAGGTAAGGGGAAACTACATTTCCTGGTAATTTTTCAATATAGTAATGAGCATCTATTAGCCTTCATTTACCACATCTTAGATATATAATGTTTTCCCTCGACCAAATTTTCCTTCTGAAAAATAGTAAGGATGCTGAACTATTTTCTAGCCATTTTCAAAAGGACATATAAAGAGTTTTATAGCATGGTAGAAAAAGTCATGTCATAATAAGTGAAAACAGAGTATATTAAATTATAAATATATTTACAGTATTTTACATTTTTTTTCATTTAAAGGTATTAAACTAAAATGTTAATAGCAGTTGTTTTTTTTGGGTGTTGAGACCATGGGTCACTAGTTTTCTCCCATCTGGACTCCAGTGAGTGTACCCTACTGTGGTATAAGTGTGCCAGGAAATATTGATCCCTTCAGACTGTGGGGTGGCTGAAGCCCTGGGGTCAGTCATCACTGTCAGCAAGCAGCTTTGACTCAGAATCCTCAAAGTGGGGGTAAAGGGTTTGGGCAGAGTGGGTACTGACAATCCACTCCTACTCCACCCTTATCCTACAGCTGGAAAGTATAAAGAACATCTAGTATTCACTGCCCGTCATCAGCAGCTGGAACGGCCTGTGGAGGGCTTAGCCTTTGGTGTGCCTATGGTCCAGAAATGCTTTGGAACAACTGATGTTCCAAGTATCCAAGGTATGCCTGGTGATGGGCATGGTGTGGGTGTGAGGAGGGAGGTAAGACACAGGACCATGACAAGTGCCACTTCAGGAAACAGCTTCAAGTCCATGCCTACTTGTGTAACAGAAACTTCTGTCCATTTGCTGTCATTGTACCCATTTAGTGGTATCCAAACTAGTCATAGTGTAGCTGCTCTAACAATATATGTGCATTCTATAGTTAGCCCTCCATCATTATTTTGAAATGCTTGTCATGGGTTGGAATCCCATATACATTACTCCTGGGGAAAATACATAATCCTTCAGGGAAAAAAAAAAACACATTTCCTCCCCAAATTTCAACATTTTGACAATGAAAGAAAATGAAGAACTATTATATTTTTAAAATATAATTTCAGCTCATAAACATTTTAAATAGTTGTTAAATTGGTTTTAGATTGTATCACCTACTTGTGCAAGTAAACCCCAAGTTGATGGTAACTATCAAGAAATGAGGAGATCATTAAGAAAACTTGACCAGGAATGGCATATTGCCATTTCAAGCATAACTCCTGATATAAATATCTTAAGTTTCCAGAAACATACTGAGGTTTCTCATTAAGAATTTATGCTAAGCAAAATAAGTCAATAAAAGAAAGACAAAAACCATATGACTTTACTCATATGTGGAATTTAAGAAATAAAACAGATGAACATAGGGGGTAAGAGAAGAAAGGGAAACAAACCACAAGAAACTCTTAATAATAGACAACAAACTGTGGGTTGATGGAGAGAGGTGGGTGTGAAATGGTCTAGATGAGTGATGGGTACTAAGGAGGGCAATTGTTGTGAAGAGCATTGGGTATTGTATGTAAGTGATGAATCACTGAATTCTACTCCTGAACCCAATATTGCATTGTATGTTAACTAACTAAAATTTAAATAAAGACTTTTAAATAATTTTACTTCAGAAATTCATATACACATTCAATATTTAACATTCTTCTATTTGGTATATTATTTCTCTTAGCACAATTCTATAATATAAAGAAAATGTAAAGATTTTTTTTCTTCAAGGACCAACATAGGTCCTAATTCTACACCAGTTTACCCCAGCGTGCCATAGAAATATTATCATTTTCTATGTGTGCTGGGACATTGTTTTAAAAGTTGAGAGTGCTGCTGTAAATGTCTCTGTTATTTAGCCAGAAGACAGAATGGGTCTCCACACCTTACAGATGGGTATTCATTTAACCATGTCTCTCAAAATACAGTCCCTTCTTGTACACAGTCCCCTTGACCATAAGAAACAAGGAAGCTGGCAAAGTCTGTCACTTTTCCAGCTTACTTCTCTCCATCAAATCCTCCCATAAACACACTAGCATGACCTCCTATAGTCTTCATGAAGGAGACCAGCATCTTTAATCCCATTCAAGCGACATACCTCCGCCTTTGAGCTATGTTAAGCTTGCACCAAAGGCTTTTATTTATCCAACAATGGTGGACAAAGTACAGCTCAAATTGGAAAAACAGTAACAAAAACCTTGAACAAAGTGGTTTTTTTTAATTGCTGAGGATTGTTCATGGGAACAAGATATTTTGAATTTTTAATGGCAAGCTTTTCACTTGTTACAGAATATTCTGCTTCCCTGAGCACATACAATGATCAATCTATTACTTTCGTTTTTGAGGATGGAAGTTATGAGATCTATGTAGAAGACTTGGGAAAAGACCAAGAGAAAGGTAGAATATTTCCTTTTGTCTATAACAATATAATGATGACTAGTAAAGTAAAAAATAAATTTACCAAGCCATAAATAATGTATTACTTCAGACATGACACATAGATTTCATACTGTGTGCTAACTCCAATACATTGGTGGACATGCCTAAATATCACTAAGTTGAAGAGAATTCAGAAGCTTAGTGAGGATTTAATAGGAAAGGATGCTGATATTGAGAAGCGGTATCTGTTGTGAAAGATGGAAGAGGGATTCCTGGGTGGCTCAGTCAGTTAAGCATCCAACTCTTGGTTTTGGCTCAGGTCATGATCTTAGCGTTCATGGGATTGAGCCCCATGTCAGGCTCTACACTGACAGCACAGGTCAGCTTGGGGTTCTCTCTCTTTCTCTCTCTCTCTCTCTCTTTCTGCTCCTCCCCAACTTGTGCTCTCTCTCTCTCAAAATAAATAAACTTAAAAAAAATGGATGAACCGACCACATATATTTGCTACTGCTAATTACCTGCTATGTCTTTCCAGTCCTATCAATATCACCAAAGTACAATCTCAAATAAGAGAATATACCAGTGTTATGGACAATTTGTTAAATATTTTAATAATAACTGTGTTAGAGAATTCATCAGAGCATATTCATACATTTTTGAGACCTTCCTTAAAATCACAAAATTTCTTTAATTGATGTATAATAAAAGAGGATATTGTCTGACGTTATGTATTTGTTAAAACTGAAACATTTTGATAAAATTGTATCTTACTGAAGGGATTTTATGCATTCTCTTTCAGATAAGGTGTTATTCCGTTATTATGATTTCCAACCTCCCTCACGTGAAACAGGTAATTTGGAAGACTAGGTAGCTGTAGTACTTGAATTCTTGAATTTGGGGCAAGGACAAATCCAAAAATGCTCCATAAAAAAGGAAGGCAGTCTCAGAAGACTCTCTCCAGCCCAGCCCACATTCATGGTTAAATCTTAGATTCTTAGAGGATTTATTCCATCCCATCCATGTGCAGTTTAATAACTAGGATGAAGGTTTACATTTAAAAAAGATCCAGGATAATAGTGGTTTAAGCTACATAAAACTTCATTTCTATCTTAGCCAGGATGAGAATGGCAGTGCTGCTCAACAAGTTGTCCGGGGACCAGGATCCTTCTCTCTTTGTCACTCTGCCAACATCTACATGGTTCAAGATTACTTGCTACCTCAGCAATGCCCAATCAGCAGGACAGTGGAAGACAGATGCATGAATTATCTTTCCCTTTAAGGACAAAACCTTGAAGTTGCACGTGACACTACCATTCACCTCACATTGGTCAAAACTTAGTCACATTGCTACACTTAGTTACAAGAAAACAGACTGGGAAATGTTCTATTACACAAGGAGAGTAGTTGGGATATTGAAGGAAAACTATCAGTGGCTTTACATGGAGACAGGGAAGCTGACACCCAGACAAATAACCAATAGAGTCATAATTCTACAATTAGAAACCAAATAAGAAAACTAAGGAGCTTAAAAATACCCCCAAATTGTCCAATGACTCTTTAGGAGCTTAACATTACCCCCAAATTATCCGGTGACTTTTTAGTTTCATTTGGGTACAAATACTTCTATAAGACATGTTGGTTAATGAAGCAATTATTTTACATCACATCTTGGATTCTTTTCCTAGGTGTTAAATTCATTTCATTAAATTGAACTTACTTGTTCAATTCTTAGCTTTATAATTTAGATTTTTAAATTAATTTATTATTTTTAATTTACATATTTTTTTAATTGCAAGGTGATGCTGATGATGGCCATACGTTATTGGTAAATCTGAGTCCTACAAAAGACAAAGACTTCCTGCTGCATGCCAATAACAAAGAACACTCTGTGGAGGTAATAGAAATATTCACTTAACTGTCATAATTGACTCCACTCTGTTGTGCAGATTTGGGTGTTTGGCACAGTTCAAGGAAAAAGTTTTGTTTCTGCTATTGTACATAAAACACAGTTACTACTAATAACTTGCTTCTGGAATAGGGAAGGGAGGGAAATGGCATGTATAGCCTTGCTACTTAAAGTCTGGGCTCTGCCAGTAGTGCAGAATCAGCTGTGAATTTGTTAGAAATGCAGAATTTCAGGCTTCCTCAGAACTGAATGCGAATCAGTGTTTTAACAAATCTCCAGGAGACTCATATGTGCATTAAAGTTTGAAAAGTGCTACTATGTAGAATGATCTGAAATTCTATCTACTCAGCTTTAGGAACTACTTTGTTTTTCCAGGAAGCATTTCTTAATAAAATAGTTTTCTTAGGCAAATGCAGAAGTAATTTTACACTCCAAGCCTGCTAAAGGGAAAGTCATAAATATTTCCATCTGCCAAGATTTACAATTATCATTATAAATAATAATCTACATTCTAATCATAGGATTCACTACACAGCCTTTTTCAGTTAGTAAATGTTAGTATAATATTGGTCATGATGAAGAGTTATAAACATTTTGAGGAACAAACAAGCCAAAGATAGAGACCAGGAAGAAAACATAAGAGTATAATATAGATGACAAATTACATAAATACAAAATTATAAATCTAACTAATACAGCCATGTAAGGTATTAACATAAACACTGGATGGTACCCCACATCTTCCTTAACAAATGCTCCTCAATGTATATAACAGTGTTTGGCATATATAATTACTCAATAGTAAGAGCTAACCCATACAGAACTCTCTTATATGCCAAATACCATGCTAAATGTTTTACAAGCAGTCCCCTTTAATTCTTGTAGTAATTCTATGATGGAATTATTGTTTTTGTCAGATATTACTGTATAACAAACCATTCCCAACACTTACTGGCCTGAAATAATAATCATTTATATCACTCACATGTAGAAAACAGATTAGGCTAAAAAATTGAGGCTTGAGAAGTAAAGCAATGTGCACAGGACTCAGAGATAGTACATGGCAAAAGTGGGGCACAAATCCTGAGCTGCTGTATCCAAATCCAGTCATTCTAAGCTACAAAGCATCTCAAAGTATGTAGACCATCAGTAAATTAAATTAAATCCACCCCACTTCAGCCCTCTACTAGCTTCTTCCTACCCCATTCCCATCCCCTACTTAGTAAGTAGCCTTGCTAGAAATACCAAGTTATAATTATTTCTCTTTAGTTTCTAACACAGGGAGGTGAGGTTGACTATGGATTTCCCACTCACGTACTGATTGCTTTCTTTCTTGTTTCCTCAGCTACAAAAATGTGGAAAACCATTGCCAGACCAGGCCTTCTTCCGCCTTCATAGGAAGTCTTCCAAATGTGTTTCATTTGAATGTAAGAATGACCCTGGAGTGTTTATAGGAGTAAAGGATAACCACCTTGCTCTAATTAAAGTAGAGGATCAAACTGAGTATTTTAGTACAGAGAATATCATATTTAAACTCTCTTAAACTTAATGTTATGGAAAGCTGTGGATCTTGTGTTGGATAACTCAAATAGCTACCACTGGAGAAATGATCGAGAAATAAAGAGGTAACATTCAAGGGAAATGGAGGGTATTTAGTATGCTATGGAATGTTTTTCTCATTATGTGTAAATACTTTTTTATGGTCTTTCATTTCTGCATTTTATTTCCTTCTGTATCATTACATATTCAATAGGATATTGCTAAAGAGACCTCAGAAGAGGTACAACCTGAACTTTAATTTTTTCTACTTTCAGTACAGAAAGAACTTCATATTAGAGCTGAAACCTCTGGGGAGAAGCAAGGGCCTTAATCCAAGTCTCATTTTAGACAGGGATCCATTTTAAAGAGCTACATAAAGACAAAATTTTCCCTGGTTCCAAACAATGAGTTCAAACACTAAAGCTATTGGTGAAAATACAACCAAATCTATTTGGACTGACCATTTCACAACTGGAATAAAACACCAAATTTGTTTGAAGATGCCCAAAACTTCAGATACCTACCTACATAGGTAAGCAGATAATATAAATATATGAAATGACAAAGATAGTCAAAACATTAAGAAAAATAAATCCAGTATTTGTAAAGTAAATAGTTTTGCCTCTAATTGTTTGTAAACTGCTGATTTTTTATAGACTTAGTTAAGTTTAAGCAAAGCATTCTTATATTAGGAAATGAAATAAATTTTAGTTCAGACATATAATTGAAATCATTAGGAATATCCAACAAATTAAAACGTTTTTTTAAAAGCACTGAGACACAACTTATTTTAGGACATCCAAGTGCCATGGGATCCAAGTACCACAGTGAATTCAGAAATCCTCTAATCTACTACAGCCTAGATAGGACACAGGATTATCATCACAATTTCAATAACTGACTCTTCCTGATGTTTGTAGTATACTATGTCCTTCTGACCCTATTCTCCAGGGATCTATGACTTTTGATATACATATCACCCTGGACAAAATTTCTTCTAATACTTTCTTCCCATGTATACAAATGTTTTTCTTGTCCAGCTTTCCGATTACCCTACTTATTATGGCATATTTGTTTGACTTTTATTACTTCTTTATTCTTTTGACCAAATGTGTTCTTGATATACCTTTTGTGACTCCTGAGCTTCATTACAAATCACTTGATATCTGGATGCCATCTTTATTCTACTTCATCTATCTGATGTTGTAGAATTTCATATAAGCCTATTAAAGAGCAATATTTTTTTATTAAACATCTTTGCATTTTACATTACTAAAGTAATAAAATTCATACTCAACCATATAATAAGATTTTTCAACTACTAAAGGAATAGTTTTGCTTATTTTAAGGCCTTAATTCTACTATAATTTTTCCTAGGCTTAACACTGACAATAAATGATAAAACTAATGACAATACTTATAAAACGCAACTTTTTCTGAAAGTGTAGGCTTTTTAATTTTTAATTGTTGAGATCTATTAGATTATAATGCTGGTGGAACATAAGATTAAAAAGGCTGAGAATTACTGTGTGAGGGTAAGCAATTATAAACAATAATAAATCTTTCATTACATTGCCAATTTTATTATTTTTTTTGTATATTGTTTCAAGTTTCTTTTTTTTTTTTCAATGTATGAAGTTTATTGTCAAATTGGTTTCCATACGACATCCAGTGCTCATCCCAAAAGGTGCCCTCCTCAATACCCATCGCCCACCCTCCCTCCCTCCCACCCCCCATCAACCCTCAGTTTGTTCTCAGTTTTTAAGAGTCTCTTATGCTTTCATTGCCAATTTTATTATGGAGACAAAAATAAACGCAGAATCTATAATATCCGCTCTGAAAAACACTAAATGTTAATCATATGCATCTCTATGATATACTTAAAATTATTGTTTTTAAGTAACCAGATATATCTATTACATTGTTTAAGTTCTTGAATAAATTATATTTTTCAAAAGTCTGTGAGGCCACGTTTTTATCATAAAATGACTCAATATTCTGAAGTTTTTAAGTGAAAGTAAGTACACTTTACTCCACCAATGTTGGTATATGGAGTAGGTCATTTGTCTGATATTTTTGGTCATTCAAAATTAAGTAGGATATTTCAGAAAAGGGATTGTCTTTTACACCTTTATATTCCCAGTGCCCATCATACTGGCCAGCACAGATGAGCTATTTGGTGACTTTTACCCCAAATCAAACAGCCAACATACACCTGCCAAAGGAAATTTAACCTGACCTCTGATCATTTAGGTATCTTTCAACCTGGTTATCTTATTTTTCATGTTCAATTCTCCTTTTCTAAAAAACACTTTGTACCATCACTATACTGAGTATTATTTGATTAAAATATTTAAATGTGTGATGGTCTTTTGTCACTTACTTTCATGTGTTTTGATGGTCGATAACACAGACATAACTGGAAGGAATTTTTCCATTTCATTGTATCAGAATAACAATTATGCCAAAACTTACTTTTCCCTCATTTTATTCATATTCATTAGATTTTTATGTATTTATTGGATACCTTGAAATACTGTCAAGAAAACTTTATTTGAATAAGTAATATGACTTAGAATTGGAAAAAAAATGAAGTAAGAATTAAGATTCAGCGAATTTGGAAAAATAATTGCTAATTTAATTAGAATGCAACAGCTTGACGGGGTGCCTGGGTGGCTCAGTCAGTTAAGCATCCAGCTTCAGTTCAGGTCATGATCTCGCTGTCATGGGTTCAAGTCCTATATTGGACTATGTGCTGACAGCTCAGAGCCTGGAGCCTACTTCAGATTCTGTGTCTCCCTCTCTGCCCCTTAACCACTTGTGGCATCTCTCTCTCTCTTTCTTACAAAAATGAATAAACATTTTTTAAAAAAAGAATGCAACAGCTTGATTAAAATCTTAAAAAATTGAATTATAACCACCACATCTGCAAAAAAAAAAAAAGCCAAAAAATAAAAACAATTTCAACCTTTATGCCTCATGCTGAGAAATTGCATGATGGATGGGAAAATCTTAAACAAGGGTACTCAAAATTCCTCCCCCATCCCCATCATACAATGACCTATACAGCCCAGAAGTCTTGTCCTCTAGCAGTTGCTCCCTTAATACATGTCATGCATATTGGACTTTGCTAGGTAGTATGAAAGCACCTCCCCCCCCCCAAAAAAAAAAACTAAACTATGCTCCTTGTCCACATGGAACTTAAAACATGTACAATTTATGTATTAACCCCCAACTCTGCAGTACACATTTGCACAAAGGTAAGATAGATCAGTGTGAGTTTCACATTAGAGAAAGAAATAAGAGTGAATTCTCTACCCTACTACCCACCCTGATCTATTCATGTATCCATCCTCAAGGTTATGTTATATAGGTTCCTTCTACAGGTCCCAGTCAGGGTTGGGATTAGGGGGTTTAGGACTCTGAGAAATGGATGCAAGAGATAAAAGTTAAAGCCAAATTGGTAGAGATAGAATCAATGAGGTACTTCCTGTTGAGGTGCCAAGATGATGAAACACTTGTCCAAGTCCAATTATAGTCCCTAGCCCATATGGTATTCCCATAAAAAGAATGCATGAATCACTACCCAGCATAGTAAGAACATAGATTTGGGGGCACTTGGTTGGCTCAGTTGGAAGAGTCTGCAACTCTTGATCTCAGGGTCATGAGTTCAATCCTCGCATTGGGTGTAGATGTTACATATATACATACATACATAAACAAGGAAACTAAACAATTTTTTTTTTAAAAAAGAACATAGGTTTGGTTTACTGCTTACAGGCTGTGCAACTTCAGCAAATTATGTGAACTCTCTCAATCTCTGTTTATTCTCTGTAAGGTGAGAAGTTACCAAATATTGTAGTTGTTTACCTAATATCCAACACCACTATCCCCACTTTCTTAACAGGATTAAGCCTTCCCAGACTCCCATGTAGTAGATATGGTAACCACTTGACACCGTTCTGAACAATAAAATATAGGTAGGATAAAGGTTTTAGAAAAACATTTATTTATTTATTTATTTATTTATTTATTTGAGAGAGAGAGAGAGCCAGCTCGAATGGGGGAAAGTGACAGAGGGAGAGAGAGAATCTTAAGCAGACTCCATGCTTAGCACAGAACTTGACATGGGGCTCGATCTCACAACCTTGGGATCATGACCTGAGCCAGAAATAAAGTCAGACACTTAACCGACTGAGCCACCTGGAGCCCCAAGAAAAACTTTTTTAAAGGGACATATTCAACTAAAATGCACTTTTTGTCTTTCACCCTCTCTGCCTTCCTCTTACCTAGACCTAGACCTAGACCTCTTACCTATATGAGGCTGAATGTAGAACAGCCAACTTCTGACCATGGGGCAATGAACATAGGGATAAAGGTCAATACATTAAAAATGGTAGGAAGGAAATATGGACGAACGCTGGTGTTGTGAACAATAATGGTGTTCTACCCAAATCCCCTTGTTAGATCCCTTTATATTGAATTCTTTTATTACATTTCTGTGTGTACCATACACCCATATAAACACCACCACCACCACCATCTTCTGTGCACTTTCAATATCCATCACTTACAGTTTTTCTTACAAGAATTGTTTTTATGGTACTGATGTTGCTTTGCCCTCTTGCACAGAGAGTTGAAAATTTCTGCTAGTTTGCATTCCTCCCATCAGCCTCACGAGACTTTTGGAAGTTTTTGCTTGGGTCAAAGAACTCTATCTTAAATTTCACTCAAAAATTCTCTTAGAGGCTTCATGCTGAAGCTACCCTCTGCTGGACTTAAGCATGAGATCACATTCTTACTTAGATTCCTGCCCATCCCTGTTCTGCCCAACTCCCTTAGCAATCTTTCTTGGGAACATTTCCTTAGTAAATTGCATGCTCATGAATCCCTAACTCAGGTCCACATCTAGGGAGCATAATGTAAGACAGCGGGACATGTGTGCCACTGTTTTCTGCTGTGCTAGTCTTGTAGTATTAACTGCAAACTTTCTTTTTTTTCTGTTTATATATATTTTTAATATGAAATTTATTGTCAAATTGGTTTCCATACAACACCCAGTGCTCATCTCAACAGGTGCCCTCCTCAATAGTCATCACTCACCCTATCCTCCCTCCCACCCCCCATCAACCCTCAGTTCGCAGTTTTTAAGAGTCTCTTATGTTTTGGCTCCCTCCCTCTCAAACTTTCTTATTGAGAGAGAAAAATAAATCCATGTGTGCTTAAGCTAGAGATCGGTTTTCTTTTTAATGTGGCTTCAAGCAAACTTCAAACACTAGGAGATGATGGGAACACCTGCTTCTTAGGACACTCATAAGAATTGCCTTGCACATTGCAAGTTCTCAGTGAATGTTAGCTTTAAAAGGCAGGAAAACCTGACTGATATTAACTGAGAACAATGTTTCTTAGGTACAATTAGCACATAGAGAAACATGCTCAAATTTCTCTACAACTTTAATAGAAGTTAACCTGTAAGAGATAAAGTGTGTGTGTTGGGGGAGGATAGGAATCAGAATTAAAGAGATCTGACAGGTATAGAAGTAATCCACCAACTTCATAGGTGTTTATTTTATTATACTTCTTTACCTACAAGTTACATATAGTCTTTTATAAGTATAAAATATTACATTATAAGTAAAAAAGTTTAATAGTAAAAATGAAAAGACCCATATTTCTTCAAAAGATAATTTGATAGGGGCACCTGGGTGGTTCAGTCGGTTATAAGTGTCCAACTTCAGCTCAGGTCATGATCTCACAGCTTGTGAGTTCAAGCCCCGCATCAGGTTCTGTGCTGACAGCTCAGAGCCTGGAGCCTGCTTTGAATTCTGTGTCTCCCTGTCTCTCTCTGCCCCTCCCCCCCTTGTGCTCGCTCTCTCTCTCTCTCTCTCTCTCAAAAATAAACATTAAAAAGTATTTTAAGATAATTTGATAAAAGTACAGATGTTTCAAGATATAGGAAAGATATAACTATAAAATTATGTAGTAATCTATTAAGTAGATTGGAAAAATGATAGAGGAATCAATGAAACCAAACGCTAGATATTAGAGAAAAATTAATAAAATTGATAAGCCTCTAGCCAGACTGATCAGAAAAACAAAAAGAAATAATACAAATTACCAATATTAATAATAAGAGAATTGGCATTACTATAGACTCTAAAGATATTAAAAGGATGAAAAGGAGAATACTATGGACAACATTTTGGTAATTTCAGTGAAAATAGACAAAATCCTTGAAAGGCACAAAATATTAAGACTCGCTCAAGAAGAAACAGACAATATGAATAGCCCTATATTCATTTTTTAAAGTGAATTTATAGTTTAAAATGTTTTAACAAAAAAACTTCAGTTCAGTGGTAAATTCTTTCAAACATTTAATGAAGAAATAATATCAATTCTAAGCAAACTCTGTCAAAAAATTAAAAAGGAGAGAATTCTATTGAACTTATTTTATGAGGCAACCATTACACTGATATCAAAACCAAAGATATTACAAGAAAAGAAAAATACAGATCAATATTTTCATGAACATAGTTACAAAAATTCAAAAATTTACATGCTAAAATTTTAATCAATCCACAAATATAAAAAGTAGATGTATAATATATATAAAGATATGTATTATATGTATTAAAGGGATATAAGGGTATATAATGATCAAGTGGGGTTCATCCCAGGAATACAATGTTAGTTTAATATTCAAAAATTAATTAATGTAATTTCCTATTTTAACAAGCTATAAGAGAAAACCATATGATCATCTCACTAGATGCAGAAAAAGCAGCTGACAAAATCTAACATCCATTCCTGATAAAAACATCTATAAGGGAACTTCCTTAGCCTGATAAAGGGCATAGACCAAAGCAAACTTACAGCTAGCATCATAATAGTCTAAGACTGAATAGAAGACTGGTTAAGATCAAGAACAATAAAAGGAAGTCAGTCTCACTACTTCTGTCCAGAATTTTTCTGGAGGTTCGAGTAATTGCAATAAGGCAAGACAAAGAAATAAATAATCCAAATTGGAAAAGAAAATGTAAAACTGCCTTTATTTAAAAATAAGATGATCATCCATGCAAAAAATCCAATGGAATCTACAAAGAAGCTAATAGAACTAATGAATTTAGCAAGGATGCAGAATGATACAATATCCATACACAGAAATCAACTGTATTTCTGTATAATAAAAGAAAACTGGAAATTGAAAATTTTAAAATACTATTTATAATACAATTAAACATTTTTAAATACTTAGGGAGAAATATGACAAAGATGTGCAAGACCTATAAACTGAAAACAACCAAACACAACTGAAAGAAATTAAGGAAGACCTAAATAAGTGGAGGGATATACTTCGTTTATGGGTCAGAAGATCTAATATGGTTGGGGTGCCTGGGTGGCTCAGTCTTTTGAGCATCCAACTTTTGATTTTGACTAGGGTCATGATCTCACAGTTTGTGGGATTGAGCCCCACATCGGGCTCTGTGCTGTCAGCAGAGCCTGCTTGGGATTCTCTCTCTCCCTCCTTCTTCCACTCCCCAACTCATGTGCTCACTCTTTCTCTCTCTTTCTCTCTCTCTGTCAAAACAAATAGTAAACTTAAAAAAAAGAAGACATAATATGGTTAAGATGTCCATTTTTCCCAAGTTGGTATATAGGTTTAGTGCAATCCCAATCAAAACCCCAAGCTGATTTTTAAATTTATATGGAAATTCAGAGGGCCTAGAATTGCCAAAACAATTTTGAAAAAAAAATTTTTTTTGTCTACTACTTACTTGCAAGGCTTGCTATAAAGCTACATTTATGTGGACAATGTGGTATGTCCATAAAGATAGAGCATAGACAGTTCAGAAATAGACTTAATCATATATACACAACTGATTATTTACAAAACTGCAAAGACAATTCAATGGAAAAAGGAAGTCTTATCAACAAATAGTGTTCATACAATTGGATATCCATATACCAAAAAAAAAAAAAAAAAAATGAATTGGTCCAAGATGGTGGCATAGGAAGACCCTGAAGTCCTCTCCACCCACAGAAACACAAAATCTAAATGCGTACATATACAGCAATCCCTCCTTAAGAGAACTGAGGGCTGATTGAACAGTTTCTGTATAACAAATGATAGAGGGACCACAGAGAGAAGGGTAAGACAAATGGTGACACAATAATTATGGGAACACCACCCCCCAGGCAGCAATCTGAAGTAGGTAGGGACATCAACAAGTCAATAAGGCTTCCCCATCTTGGCACAGCAAAACTTTCAAGGAGCACCTAGTTTAAAGGGACAACGAGACTATAAGTTAAAGAAACCTATTTACTAACTCTAGAGCATCTGCAAAACAAGGAACTGCTGGAAATCTCTCTCTCCTGGGTTGGAGGTGCTGGCAACTGCCATTTTTTACATTCCCTTTCCACCTTGATAGCATGGAGTAAGCATGATCTAGGAGCTCTACAGGGACTAGTAGGGCCACCCCAGCTTGCCCTGGGCCCTGGCCCATACCAAATCCAGCTGTCCCCCCAAGGTAGCTCTGTTGCAGCATGCCCTAGTCCTTCCACACACACACTTTTGCCAGCCCACTCCATCTCCAGCCCTCAAGCTCAAAACAGAAAATCTATAGAAATGAAAAGTAGATTAGTGTTTACCTGGAGCTTAGGGTAGAAGCAGAGAGTGACTGCTAATGGACCAACGGTCTTTTTAAGGTGATGGAAATTACCAAAAGTTGGATTGTGATTATACAACTCTGTAATATTAAAATTCATTGAACTGTACACTTATAATGAATGAATGTTAAAGTACATAGTTTATACCTCAATAAATCAATTTAAAAAAAGATGTTTAAAGTAAGTAAACATACATCTATCATATGATCTAGCCATTCCACTCTTAGGTATTTACCCAAAAGCAATAAAAGCATATTTCTATACAAAACATGAATGCTATTGTTTGCAATAGTAAAAAACTGGAACCCAAATATCCATTCACTGGTGAATGGATAAACAAACTATAGTGTATCTATACAATAAGATTACTCCTCACCACCAACAAGGAATAAACTATTGAGATTCACTACAACATGGATGATTCTCAAAATAACTAAGCTGAGTGAAAAAGCTGGATTAAAAAAGAAGAGTACATACAAAATGATTCTATTTATAAAAACTTTAGAACACGCAAACTATAGTAACAGAAAGCACATTAGTGGTTGGTTGAGGATGGAAGTGCACAGGAGTGGGGAAGAAAGGAGCAATTACCATAGATCAAGAGGAAACTCTGGACATGATTGATATGCTCACTAACTTGACTGTGCTGTGAAGGTGTCTCAGGAGCATTCATATATCAAAACTTACCAAATTGTCCATCTTAAATTATGTTTATTGGTTATCTATTAAGCTTCAATGAAACTATCAGAATGCTTAAAGATATTTAATAGGCTACACTATCAATAATTCATAACTGTATTTTTGACATATTTTCTCTTATTCAGTTTCTTATTGTATTGTCCTTAAAGTTATTCACCACTAACTGCTTAAAATACGTGATTAACTGAATTAATAAAAACTGCAATAGAATAAAGAAGTAACCCACCAAATGATGTTGCATGTTGAACTGAACAACAACACAACAACACGAAAACTAGTTTTTTGGTTCTCAGATCCAGGTTGGAAAATCATGGCCTTAGATTTATCAGTAAGTTACTTTTAACATCATTCAGCATCTGTTTCAGTCTGTGAAGGGGAATGACAATAAGATCTGTCGCACAAAGCTGTTCTGAATATTAAATAAGGTAATACAATGAAGGTGCCTTAATGCCATGCCTGTTGTCTCACAAAAATTCAATACATGGTTATTCTTCTTCTCACTTTTCAGACATAATCTGGATGGGAGAAGCATTTGACTAAATAAAACTGTTTCTAAGCAATTATCTCAAGATTGTGTAAACAGGAGGTAGGGGTGGAAATGGATAATTTCCAAAAATTGGGTAGTATTTATTTAGAACTCTGGCAAACAAGAACTTCAGTTCATACAGAGATATATTCCACAGTGTAGGTATTTCCAAGACCTAGATGAGATAGCACTTCAAACTATTGCCCTCCTCCAAAAGCTAACAGTTGCTATCATTGGATTGATGGAGTTGTGGACAATTTTTATTTTTATCTTGATATTAGCTTATCTTGATAGCTAACTGCATTACCTGAATTCATTACAATGAGCAAAGATAGTGAGAAAAATAGTTTTTTCCATTTTGAAAATGAAATTGATTGAAAAGAAAATTAATAAAAAAACACTTTATACCTATCAAGGCGGGGGGGGTGGTTAAAAAAGGAAAATAACAAGTGTTGGCAAGAATATGGAAAAATTAAGACCTTCATACAATATTTGTGAAGAAGTGAAATGGTACAACCAGTATAGAAAAGTTTGTTTATTCCTCAAAAAGTTAAACATAGTTACTATTTGACCCAAATTCTACTCCTAGGTGTATACCATAGAGAAATGGGAACATATTCACACAAAAAACTTGTACACAAATGCTCATAACAGCACTGTTTATAGTAGCCCAAAAATAGAAATGTCCATCAACAGATAATAACCATACAATGGAATATTATTCAGTCTCAAAAAGGAATAAAGTACCAATAGATGCTACAACATAGATAAACTTTGAAAGCATTATGCTAAGGGAAAGAAGCCAGACACAAAAGGCCACATAGTATGTGGTTTCATTTATATGAAATACCCAGAATAGTCAAATCCACAGAAACAGAAAATTAGTGGTTTGCAGTGAAAGGGGGTGTGGGCCAAGGCCAGTGGAGAAGAGAATGAGAAGTGGTTGCTAACAGGTATGAAATTTCTTTCTGGAATGATAAAAATGTTCTGGAGTGAGACAGGGATGGCTCCACAATATTGTGAATACAATAAAAACATCTGAAATGTACAGCTTAAAATTGTGAATTTTATATTGTGAATTACACATAGTTTTTAAAAATGACCCTGTTTGGTATTTGTCTTTCTCTGCTTGACTTATTTCACTTAGCTTAATACTCTCTGGCTCCATCCGTGTCATTGCAAATGGCAAGATTTCATTCTTTTTTATAGCTAAGTAATATTCCAGTTTGTGTGCTTGTGTGTGTGTGTGTGTGTGTGTGTGACATCTTCTTTATCCAGTCATCCATCAATGGACACACTTGGCTGTTTCCATAATTTGGCTATTGTAGATAACACTGCTATAAACATCAGGGTGCATGTATCCCTTTGAATTAGTTATTTTTGTATTCTTTGGGTAAATACCTAGTAGTGCAATTGCTGGATTGTAACAATTTTTTAAACTTTTTTGAGGAACCTCTATACTGTTTTCCAGGCTACCTGCACCAATTTGCATTCCCACCAACAATACAAGAGGGTTCCCTATTCCCACATCCTCACCAACACCTGTTCTTTCTGGTGTTGTTGAGTTTAGCCATTCTAACAGGTGTGAGATGGTATCTCATTGTAGTTTTGATTTGCATTTCCCTGATGATAAGTGATGTTGAGCATCTTTTCATGTGTGTGTTGGACATCTGGATGTCTTCTTTGGAAAAATGTCTTCTGCTCATTTTTTAACTGGATTATTCAATTTCAAGGTGTTGAGTTTGCTAAGTTCTTTATAGATTTTGATTACTAACCCTTTATCAGATATGTCATTTGCATATATCTTCTCCCATTCTATAGGTTGCTTTTTAGTTTTGCTGATTGTTTCCTTTGCTGAACTTGTGATGCACACTGGGTGTTGTATGGAAGTGTTGAATCACTATATTGTACACCTGAAACTAGTATTACTGTATGTTAACTAACTGGAATTTAAATTAAAGCATTAAAAATTTTTTAAATTAAAATGACCTTGTTTAGAAGTAGTAAGCTACTTAGTTTGCCACTACTAGTATAAATAATAGAGCAGGGATTAAATGTTATAAATATGAAGATTAAGGCTCAGAGGGATTAAATGTTGACTCTCTTCCTTTCAGACCTAGTTTGGCCATTAGGAATAAAAACCTTCTCAAAGTTGTTCAACAACAACAACAACAACAACAACAACAAAAACTGGTATTGGTTCACATTCTTGAAAGAGAATCATATTGCCCCAGTATATCTACCTATCAAGCTGTACTTGACTGCTGGTCCATCCAGTCACTATGGCCATGGGGTCGCATTCTCATAATATAGATATGAACACCTTCATCAGGGACTACCAATTGAAATGGCTGAGTTGTAGACATCCTAGAACACATCTCCTAGTTTATGCCAGGCCCACAGTCAGTGAGTGGTGGAGTCAGAGAACCTAATGAGAAAGAAAAATCAATACACCTGATGGCTGAAGAATCAAAATTAATTCCTAGATATTGAGCCTGAGAGACTGGGAAAAATGAAGTCGCCAGAAACAGAAATGAGGAGGTGGGAAACAGGAATTAGTGGTAAGGAAGAGAATGGGTTTGTTGGAATAGTTTGAGTGTGAGCTGAAATGATCATGATAAGGAAATAAAACCAGAAATAAAAATGGTGTAGTCCACAACCTTAAGTATAATTGGTGATCAAAACATTAGTTGTCTTCCACCATCCCTTAATTCAATCCTACCTCTTACACTTTTCCACTTATTCTTGATAGACAGTCCTATTGTCATATTACATTGCAAACAGCCTCAATACAATAATTAGAATGTCCAGTTCAGTGCAATACTCAAATCTCTGAACTTAATTTAGCATCACATCTTTTCCCCACCCCTACCCTTCCTCCCCCCACCCCAAAATCCTGCTTCAAGTTGGGGTGAGGAAAGGGACTTGGCCTTCTGGTTACATTCTCCTTCACTTGCTACCTGAAGACTTGCTCTCCCTAGGGATTAAAGTTGGGTGGGGAGCGGGGAACAGACAGAATGAAGAAGAGAGGAGAGGTGAAGAGATAAAACAGTTCTTTATTTACTTGTATGGCTTCAAGTTTGCCAGTCTTAGTAGACAATTAAAGCTGATATATCCCTGAACCAGACTGGCAGATGATTAAAGTTGATACTTTCTTTCAAAGTGCCCTTTAAAGATCTCCTGCTGGGCTCCTCTCTACTGCTGCTCTCCTAAACAGGTTGTAGGGTTAGAAGTGTTGGAATATATTACAGTTTCTTCCTCAGCCCCTTGTCATTAGCTGATACACCTTTATCTTTTTTCCACTGGGGTCTCCTTGCCCTCTCACAAATGTCCCCTTGATGGCTTTCTCTCCTGCATGGCCCCTTCTGGTCCTCAAGAAACACTCAGACATTTATTATTGACCATTTCAAACACATCATAAGCTTAAAAAGTAGTCTCATAATAGAATAATGAGGACCCATCAGATAGCTCTAATGGAGAATAATCAATAATCCTCCATTCTTATTTAGTTAATTCCCCATTCCAATCCCACTAAAATTTTGATGTTGTTGCTGGAGTATTTGAAGGATGTAATTTCTCCCATAAATACCTTAGTATCCATTCTCTCTGAATTCACTGTTCGGTTTCATCTTTCTTTCTCCTACCCCTCCCCTTACTCTTCCCCACACATATCTTTACACACATATTCTATCAAAACTGTTCTAACAAGGTAGCATGAATACATCTGAAATGAAAAATCCAATATTCACTTTTCAGTCCATTTCTTCCACTGCTCCCAGCAGCATGTGTTCTTCTCAACCACCCCATTCTTATTGGGTAGTCTCTTTTAGTTTGATTTCTCTGATATACCTCCCCAGCTTCTCTTCCAACTTCTCTTACCACTCTTCTTCGCTTCCTTAAACATGCTCTTTTTCTCTCTGCCATCTTGAGTATTTGTGTTTCTATATAAGAATATGAGACCCACTTTCTCAGATAAGCAAGAGCTTACTTAGATCCTAGACCCAGGCTGGGAATACCACGTCTGAGTATATGGATCATTTAAGAAACACAAGACACTTTCTTCTACAGTCTGGGGTGGTAACCTGACTGCCAGCTGAATTTACAGCCATGAGTGATGTGGTTTGAAGTGTTGGTGTTCAGACCCAGGGACCAAGAAAGAATTCTTGAGATGTCTTTGCTGCAAAAAGGTGATTTTATTAAAGCACAGGGACAGGACCTGTGGGCAGAAAGAGCTGCATGAGGTTGTGAGGAATAACTGATTATACATTTGGGAGTTGGAGGAGGTAAAGGCAAAGGGAAGTTTCAAAAGGGGCTTTCATATGTTAAATAAGACTCACAGGATCCTGGAAGCCTAGATATTGTCAAGCTAAGGTTGTTTTTCCCTCTAGCAAAGCATTAACATTAAGACAGCTGGAGTTCCTGGAAGAATGTCATACTCTGCCTGTCTCAAGTTATACGCCAATGGGCTGTGGGTTAAATGGAAATTTAATTTTATCTACAGTTCCTTTTGCCTTTGTTTCCCACATCAAGGAGGACTATCCAAACCTATTGTCAATATAAAAGTGTGTGCGCGTGTGTGTGTGTGTGTGTGTGTGTGTGAGAGAGAGAGAGAGAGAGAGAGAGAGAGAGAGAAGGCCGGTGGTGTTGTTGGAGAAGTGGATAAAGTACACTAAAGATGGCTGATTGGACTAAAACAAACTCTGGTCTCTAGCTTAGAGACCCCTCCTCTGGGCTCTTCTTCCTTTGCTGTGTGCATGGGAAAACCATCCCCCCCCCCCCCCACACACACAAATATAGAGGCTGATAACTATAAATTACCCTTCCCGGTCGCATTCGGAGCTCAGATCTTTGGAGAAACGGTCTCCTCTGAGCCCGCTGGTGTTAAATAAATCTCCAATCCACCAAGGTCTCTGAGAGCCACTTGGTTTTTCTGCCAGAGTTTCAGCCTGATTCCATAACAAATTTGGTTCCCTGACTGGGAAACCCAACAGCGCTGGCCCATTGTTGCCACCAGTTTGGGAGAAGAGCGAGGCAGTTACAGAATGAGGGATCACAAGGGAGAGTGTGCACCCTGCCTAAATTTCAGCAGTCTCCTTCTCTGTCCCCTTCAGGCCGGCCCACTCCACCGTTCCCACCAGACTTGAGGATACTTGGCAGGTGAGGACCTGGACCCCACCGTCGAACCGTAAGGCTGGGGCCCAATCTAGTCAGGCCTACTTGCAAGAGTGGAAGGGGGACCTGATCACTACCTGAGACTTCAGAAGTCTCACAGGTAGGGATTTTATGGTAGGGAATATAATAACCTCTGGTGTGTATGTGAATGTGAATGTGTGACTCGGTCTAGCTTGCCTGCTGAGTTAGATTCTGTGGCTCCACAGGCAGGTGCCCTTGGGGTCCCCAGGGGGGCATGGAGTCTGAGTGGGCCCATCTGTGATTCCATGATGGATGGCACTCGGTGTGGCGATATCAGAATGGTTTCTGATTGTGGGTGGCAGGGCTGGGACCTGTGGGCTGAGCGTCGCCTAGTTTCCTTCAAGACACAGCCAGGCGGGCATCTGGCTGGTCTCCTCACTGGAGGGGATGCCCCTGTCCCTCTGTCTTTGTGACTCTGCCTCACAGGAACATTGTGGGGTTGGGACAGAACAAGGAGAGCCAGGTAAAGGTTTTAGCTGCTTTATCCGGAGACTCACCCAGGGAGCCAAAGGAGCGACCCACCGCTCCCCTAATGTTACCCTCTTCATGACTCTTTAGGCTCCCTCCCCCCTCCCGAGCTTGAAACTCCTCCCCTGGTGGACTGCTGCCACTGCTGCCCCAGCCAGAGCGCTGCTGCTGCTGCAGCAGCCGCCCATTTCTCCTCCCCTTCCAGGCCAGAGAACCCTCCCCCACAAGGCTCATGGCCAGATTGCACCCTAGGCCAAGCACAGGCGCCCTCCATCAGGGGCAGGCGCTCTCCAGATGCCAGTCCACATCCACTGATATCAAGAGGCTCTCAGGAAGATCAGAGCAGGGGTCTGACAAAGCCATAAATATGCCCAGTAGCAAGGGGGGATGCCCAGAACATTCTTAGCAAGGGGTCAATGAACCTACTGCAAGGGGAAAGGACATTAAAAAGAATAAGTGTCCCAACCAGGGAAAGTCCCCAAAACCCAGCGGAAATCAGGAGGAACCTCCAGAAGGGGACCTTGTTGGTCTAGCTGAGACAGAACCAGACTAAAAGGGGGCACTGACTCTCTCTCCCTGTTCCTCTGCTTAATAGATGTGAGGGATTCTCCCTCATTTCCCGGGTTAAAAGCTATAGTTGGAGCCAACTGTGGTTAGTCTACCTCAGGACAGGGACTTTAAGGAATATTCCCAAGAAGTTGCTGCTTCTGCCTTCCCCTTCCCCTCATGTTTCTGCACCAACTTGGGTGTGGTCCTATACCATCCTCAGTGTCTCAGGCACCATTGGTTCCTCCTCCCACCCTCCAAGTCAAGGAGCAAAGTGCACCCTCCTTGGACCACCCATTTCAGATATCTCCACTGGTGCCCCAAATGAAAATTGACAATGGGGAAAAGTTGATTGACTTTTAGGTGGATGCAGTTAAACATATTCGATGTTTAAACTAATCTAAGTTTATTGGACCTGTCTTTAAAGTTATCAGCAAAGGTCAAATAAGCTCATGTTATTTCTGTTGCAGTTTGTTAATGATAGTTAATTTTGTTTGTCTCAAAGTTTTCATGGGTAATTGTTAAGATAACTTTCAAGGTCCTTGGCAACCTGAAACTTTCCAAATAGTATGTAATGCTAAAGCTTTGATTATTGAACATAGGTTTGTGTTTTTAACTTCTTATTGCTGAGAAATTAAGGCTATTCAGACCTATTGGAAAGCATGCTTTGTACTTAATTGATTAATGAATTTACCGTCTAAAAAAATTCTGATTAAACACCTCTTAATTGGTTACCAAGTCCTCATTTGGAGACTAAAGTTTCCTAAGAGTTTAAATTTTGCTAAATATACTTAAGACTGATGAAAATAAAGAAAGCAACTCTGTATGTAGGAAAATAGGAGGTATATAAGAAAGATATAAGGAATGGAAATACAGTTTCTTCGAGGGTAGAAGAAAATAATTTTGTCCTGAATGAAACTGGTTATTTGGAAAGAAATGTCTTTGGGACAAAATTTAGAAGCAAAAGAAAGTTATAGAAGGTTGAGATGAATGGAAGTTTAAAAGTACACTATTATAAGGTTGAAATCCTGCTTTTCTCTCTGCTCAAATGACAAAGTTTTCTTAAACTGTTGATCTGCTTTTGATAAGACAATGCAAACAAAGGTTTATCCTCCAGGAAAATCAAAGTTTTAGGTCTCATCTCTATCAGGTCTTTGATTACTTAGTTAAAACTTCTGAATGTTAAAGGAGCTAGGTTTTGATAACAACTGTATAATGCTATACATTCACCTTTGGGATCTTTTATTGCCACTTTGGTTGAATATATAAAATTGTAAGATTTGTAATGATCTGTAATCCTATTTAGGATGCACTTATGACTTTTGGGGTTTTAACAAACTTCTCAGGATTTAAATGGTAAACGAAGTCTTCTTGACCAATTAGGCTCTTTTATTTGGGATGTCAAGTTACTTGGAAAAGCTCTGTCATACAATAGTAAACCTTAGATTGTATTGCACAGGTAAATGCTGTAACTGCCTGAATATATGCAATTCCTAAAATTTTAATGTTTTGATATAAGGTCATCACTTAATATTCTGATTACTTGAGATGTTATGTGTCACAGAAATAACCGAATTTCTTTGTCAATTGCATCATAATGAACTCTCATCAGATCTTTAATGATGTCTATTTCTGAGATTTTGCCATTTATAATTGTTCTTATTCTCTCACAAAACATGTCTCTTCTTCAAGAAGATTTATAAAAAGGAATTTGGGGACAAATACAGGTATTCAACATCCTTAAGATTAATACTAAAATGGGTAAAAATTTCCATAACTAAAAAGCTGCATTCAAATTGAATAAGAATTAGGAACATGAGATTAAATGAACTGAGGAAGATTATAGTTTTGTGATTCTTGTTAAAAATATTGTTGGTTCCCTAATGTTTCCTCTTCCAGATTAAGGAAACTTTCTCTTAAGATAACTATGATATATAAAAATGTCATAAAGTATGCATTTGTAAACTGAAGCATTTATCTTTTCTCTCTACATAATTCCCCTGAAATTCAAAACTCTCAATGAGTATTCTTTCTTTCATGGCAATTACAATTGTTTGCAAAAGTTCAATAAGAATCTGTTCATCTTATAACAGGTCACCATTTGGAAATACTGGTTATTTTACCAAGGCTTTGACTGGAATGTCATATTTGAGGATGACATTCATAGACTCAGATATGACCAGACAGCTTTAAGGAATTAGGGTTGGCTTTATAAAACATGGAGCCATAAAGCCCCTTGGAAGTGTTGGCCTGGTCCCTGCTTACAGAGTTCCCAGCAGCCTCACCGGGTAAGTAAAGAAGGTCACTTCCTGGCAGGTGCAGGAACCTCAGGATATCTTGGGGACCTCATGAAGAGGAATTCGCCCAATTCTACAGGTATTGCAGGCCTGTCTGATGGCATGTATTTGGCTTGACTTCTGGCCTGGAGAGGCTACTAAAAGTTCAACCTGGAGATTCCTTATAAAAGGTTCCAACAAAGCAAACTTTAAAAGATCCTCACAATCAATCGCTATTCTTGCTGAGCTTATGTAAATAATTAGGCCAGATTTGTTAAGACTGGATTTGTTCTACAAATGCATTGGTCTCAATTTGGCTATCTCTGGAAAGGGGGGGGGGTGTTTAGAGAGAACAACTATGTTTCAACAATGCATCGTTATGGATGTTAAATTCTAGTTATGATTGCCTTTAAATGTTTGTTGTTTGCCTAAACTAGACAACTTGAGATAAACTTCAGAAAATTGTCACAGTATTTCATATATAGGCAATCTTCTGTGCTTGTTATACTATGGGGATAATAATAAGACCCTATGGACATATGATTATTTAAACAACTGAAAAACACTATGGATCTCTAAATATGCAAACCATATCTTCCCTAAACCTGATCTGACAGTTACCAGAAACCTATCCCTTTGGAAGACTTGGAGGTGGACTTTACAGACATACAACCAAATAGAGGATTCAGTTTCAGGTATCACCCCATGGGTTCATCACTCCAGAGCTAAGAAGGCCAACTCAGAGGAACCTTCAACCTGGCAAAGTGATCCAGGCAACCCACTTAAACTGACCCTCAAAAAGACACTGGCCCCTGAGATCTCCAGCCCTGCTCCAACCACACCCTGGAAGTTGGCTGGCCTGTGCATGGCAGAAGCTTGAGGAATCAATATATGCACCGAACCCAGGGATTTGGATACAACTCTGCCAGCCCTTACCTTTCACTGGTGTCATAGCCCTGATCTTCTTACTGTTGGGCTGATAGAGACTGCACCAACAAGCTGGACATGGGACAAAAGATGTATGCTGGATCTCACACACCTCCTCTAGATGGGAGGATTATTAAGTATTGTCTGTATATTATGATAACCTCTCTCACTTTCACAACTGCCACTTACCCACTTTGCCCCCAGGATTGTTATATGACAATAAGGGGGTCAAGGTCGTTCAGCACCTTCACCTCCCTCCACAAAGATTGCTACAAGGGAAAAACACCCACTATCTGTCAGGCCCCCCGGGGCCCCAAGGACTAAGGTTTGGACCATGGGGATAACCCAAAATGTCAGAAATCCATGTCACAACAAGGGCCTCCAGAGAGGGAAGCTTGTTACACTTAGCTTCCTCAATGGGGGATCTCAGACAGGGGAGGAATGCAAGACAGGGCCCTTCAAAAGTTTATAAAATATACCCAGGATAGGGTAATATAAACCATAAAGGCGACCACTCCCCCAGCAGCCTACCAGTGTTTGAGGCTTTCAGCCCTCAGTCAGATGCTTACCAATTCCCCACTCCAGCTTTGGACTAACACTACTCTAAAGTCCTCCATCAAATAGATGATCACACCCCTACCTGCTGGATGTGTTTGCCCCTCAGCTGGAGGGCTTACTTAGCCACTCCTATCCCTTTGACCTGGGAAGCTCCTGAAAATCTCAAATCCAACACTTCTGTCTTAATTGGACCCTGACCACTGGGCTCTGTTTCACAAATGCCAACAATCTAATCTGTACAGTCCCTGAGGGTATGAATGGTACCTCTCTATAATGAAGAAATATAACCTTAAAGAGGAATACAACCCTATGTTCATCCCCTAGGGTGTTCTATCTATGTTCTAATTCAGCCTACCAATGCTTAGAAGCCAACTGGACTCAGATATGTTATTCTGTCTTCCTAACCCCAGAGATATCTGTATACACTGAAGATCAGCTCCTAACTGCCTTTAGCCCCAAGTCCCAGACTAAACAGGCAGTCCTGCTACCTGTTCTGATATGAGCAGAAATTGAGACAGGAATAGGAACTGGAATAGGGGGCATAGGTTCATCCGTGGGACTATACCATAGACTATCTCAAGAGCTAAATGAAGACATGGAACAGGTGGCAGATTCTCTGGTAAACTTACAAAGCCAAATAAACTCTTTGGCGGTGGTGACCCTCCAAAATAGGTGAGCCCTCGACCTCCTCACTTCAGAAAAAGGAGGGACTTGCATCTTTCTGGGGGAGGAATGTTGCTATCTCCTAAACCAGTCAAGAATAGTTACAACTAAGGTTAAGAAATTCAAGGAAAGAATTCAACATAAACAATAGGAAAATATCAATCAATGGAAAGGATGGAATCTCACAGATTGGGCATCCTGCTTCCTGCCCTGGCGGGGCCCCTCCTCTCCATAATTTTACTTGTATCCATCGGCCCCTGTATACTGAATGCCATGGTATGTTTTATTGAAAACACTGTTGCTTGCCAAACTACTGCACATATCTTAGCCTTCTGAGAGTACCAACCTGTAAAACTGAAAGGTGATGCCTATTAAAAGTTTTTTTTTTTAAGGCATCAAAGGGGGGAATGTTGGAGAAGTGGATAATGTACACCAAAGATGGCTGATTGGACTAAAACAAACTCTGGTCTCTAGCTTAGAGACCCCTTCCTCCGAGCTCTTCTTCCTTTGCTGCCCGCGCGAAACCCACCCCCCCCCCACACACACGCACACACAAATATGAAGGCTGATAATTATAAATTACCCTTCCCGTTCGCATTCAGGGCTCAGATCTTTGGAGAAACGATCTCCTCTGAGCCCGCTGGTGTTAAGTAAATCTCCAGTCCACCAGGGTCTCCAAGTGCTGCTTGGTTTTTCTGCCAGCATTCCAGCCTGATTCCATAACAGTGTGAGAAGGGAGATGATTCATTTTCAGAAATACCAAATAAAAGCTGTGCTGTCTAGTTAACAGTAGGTTTACAACCTATTGGAAATATGTACAACTTCTCCCCACCACAGTGGAGTCCCAAACACTTAGACCCTTCACTTCCTGGTTCTTCTTCCCCTCTCTGTTTCGTGGACTTATTTTCCCGGGTTTATTTTCATGGGCTTTGCAATGAGCATGCACCAAAGAACAAAGGGAAGAAGGACTGAAAATCTCTGTGTCACCATAGTGAATGTACATTTGTTCCAATCAGACTACTTTTTGTCTTACATTGGCATGGGTGACATCCAGGTGATAAGGGAGCATGGGGTGGGCTGACAAAGTGCAAGCTAGCACACCCAACCCCCTCCCCCCCTCCAGGTGGGATGTGTGATATTTTTCAGGCACTCCTGTCTGCCCCAGGACAAAGGAAAGGAGAGAAAACAAATGGCCAACTGATAGAGATCATAGTCATACAGGACATTGGTCTCCATGATTTTATCTTAATAAATTACAAGAAAAAGGCAATCTTATTAGGCAAGAAAAAGCCTAATCTCCAGAAACCTATGGACTCAGTTTCCTGGAGCCCCAACATCACCCCTCCATAGTGATATGGAGAACAAAGGCAAGAAGGAAATGGCAGGTAAAATTAAATTTTCTGGTGACCTGCAGCCCATTGACAAATACTTGAGGCAAATAGAGTATAAAATTTCTCCAGGAACTCCCTACCGTCCTAATGTTAATGCCTTACCAGAAGGAAAATAACCTTAGCTTAACAATAGCAAGGCCTCAGGTATCTTAAGAGTTCTCTTTAGCATATCAAAGTCCCTCTGGAAGCCTCCCTTTTGACTTTACCTCCCCAACTCCATAGTATAAAACCAGCCATTCTTCACAACCCCAGCGCAACTCTTTCTGCCCATGGGTCCTGATCCTGTGCTTTAATAAAATCACCTTTTTGCACCAAAGACATCTTCAAGAATTATTTCTTGGTCATTGGCTCTGGACCCCCCACCATCACCCCAAAACCTCATCATGGGTAAGGCTGTAACCTCTGTAGTACTCAGCCAAAGAGGAACCAGGGGAGGGACTTGCATGCTAGGAGATAAATTGTCTGCTGTAACTGCCCTAAGTGTGCCTGTTCATCAGACACCTGCTCTTGCAAGAACGTTGATTAAAGCCTCCCTTCACTGTGCTCCCTCTGTGTCCCTTCTTTGGTTGTGTCGATGGGCTTATTTCTAACAGGTGGCAGAGAGATATCAGGCTGTGCAATGAAAACCAAAAGAGAACAAGAAGGCTTTAGCCCAGATAAACTCCCTTAAAAGAAGACGGTTGTTGAAGTGCACTTCCCATGTATGCTGGTGAATTGTAAAATCCGAAATTCCATGTGCTGCCTTGACAGCTTTAAGCCTCACAGAATCCCAAAGGCCTACCATGAGTTCCCTTGCTCCCCACCCAGCTAGCTCACCTGTCAGCCCAGCTAGCTACACACTACCCGGCTCTTCAACCTAACAGGTTTCATCTCTTTGACAGCCCAAGTTACTATTCAAATAAACCACACCCTCCAACAGGGATCAAAGGTCACCTCACTGTCTTGTCATTATAAATCTTGCCTCCCATAGCCCCTGCTGGTTCACTCTGCTCCCAAGAGAAACCCCTGTGGGCCCTGGCATATGGTGTCCTCCTCTCCCCAGGCTGTGAGTATATGTGACTAATAAACTATTGCTGATCTCATCTGATCATGTCAGGCATTGCGTGTTTGGGCATCTCATACTACTTAGGGCAAGGAATAATCTCCCCCTTTCACTAATAGAGTAAATAGAAGGTAGTCAGAACATCTGGCAGGGAATCTGGTTGGGAATGGAGTGGTTAACAAGGTCTCAAGGAATCTCAAACATTTGACCCTCTCATTCCTCACTCCACATTGCCAGCCCCCAACTAGACCCCACCCCACACAAGGCCATTAGCTCCCAGAAGTTTAGCTCTTCTTTTAAGGACTGGTAACTTTTTAGACAAGATATCTTTTCTGATTAAAGGCCAACTGTGCTTCCTATTGCCTATGGGACACTACCATTTAGATGTACTTTAGATTGTTCAAACTTAACACAACTCTGACTAAATGCATTCTTTTCCTCTATGTCATCAACAAAGTCATTCTTATGCCTTCATCTCTGTATAACCAGTACCTAACACAGTGCCTGGCACTTTTAATAATTTTTTTATTAAGTATATGAAGGAGTCAAGGCTCCATGACTAGTTCATTCCTTCCTGCTACTTGATGCTCTGCACCTCTAGTTCAGAGGTTCCTAAATATTAACATGAATAAGGATAATCTGAAAAGTTTGTTAAAGCACAGTTTTCTGAGTTCCAGTCATGGAAATCCTGATTCAGTAGATCAAAGTGGAACTCATGAATTTGTATTTATGAGAAGTTAATATGTGATGGCAATACTGCTGGTCAGAGGATCATATCTGAAAATCAATGTTCCAGTTCACACAAGTGCATGGCCACTGGTTAATGGGGGAAACAAAGGCAGAAGAACTGTAGATAAAATTAAATTTCCATATAACCCACAGCCCACTGGCGTATAACTTGAGATAGGCAGAGTATGACATTCTTCCAGGAATTCCCAACTGTCTTAATGTTAATGCTTTGCTAGAGGGAAAAATAACTTTAGCTTGACAATATCTAGGCCTCCAGGATCCTGTGAGTCTTATTTAACATAGGAAGGTCCTTTTGGAAACTTCCCCTTGCCTTTATCTTCCCCCACTCCCAAGTGTATAATCAGTTACTCCTCACAACCCCAGTGCAGCTCTTTCTGTCCACAGGTCCTGTCCCTGTGCTTTAATAAAACCACCTTTCTGCACCAAAAACATCTCAAGAATTCTTACCCATCGGCTCCAAACTTCAACACTTCAAACCACATCACTGATGACCTTTGCTTGGAATCATTTCTCTGCATGATTATTTCTTGTAACAAGTTCTTTTGGGTCTCTGATATCTGTTTTGCCTTGAATTCTGATACCTGTACTTGCCTCCATGCCAGTTTTCTCATTTCTACTGACCAATCTTGCTACACTCTTTGAATTTTTCTAGTTGTCCCTCCTTGCCTAGACCAAAGGCCCTAAACTGCCCTCTGCTCAGTCCTCACATTAAGCCTAACATTTGCAAAGACTAAAGTCTAAAGAGATGTCTATATTGTATAGTGTCAAATTAATCAAAGACCAAAATATCAAGTTCTGTTTAAAGTACATGGTATGATCAAAGCTTTCCTAATACAATGAATATAAAGAGAAAGATCTCATTCTATGCCAACTACAATTAGATAAAACCATTTCAGAAACCACAGAACTAATCAGTAAAAACAGTAATGGGTTACTTTTGTGTCAGGCCTCCATATTAATGAAAGCATGATGGACAGCAAAGAGTATGAATTTTGGTACTAGAGAGATCTTGGTTCTAATCTTAATTTCTGCCATCTATGTGACCTCACACTGCTCTGTACCTCAGTGTCATTGCATGTTAAATAGAGCTAATATATCTCCCAGATAGGGATCTTGAGAAGATGGAATAAGGAAATGGTTGTAAGCACCTAGCACATTGTCTGGACTATATTGGGATCAACAAAAGTTAATCCTATTTCCTCCTTTCGACATACATTTGCAATTTAATATCCAATAGAACTTTTTTTTTCCTCAAGGGAGGCCTACTTTTCAAAGAACCACACTTGAAGAAAACAAAAAAACTTGTTAAATCAGGTCAGAATTTTGCAGTTGAATGGGATCCTCATTATTAGTTTGCCTCATTATTAGAGGCATTTTGTAAAATTAAACAAAGACAAGAAGAAAAATAAATATATTTCTGCTTTTTGCTGCTGATAACATACTACCATTGCACCATACTGGCTTTTTCTTCTATTAAAAGAATGATTACATTCTCTAAGGAAACACTTGGGAATTTTGGAATGAGTTTCAGCTGACACACCACCTCTTTGACATAAACAGTCCTTCCTCAGTGAGAAGTCTTTTTTTTAAATGTTTATTTTTGAGAGAGAGAGAGACAGAGCATGAGCAGGGGAGGGCATAGAGAGAAGAAGACACAGAATCCTAAGTAGGCCCCAGGCTCTGAGCTGTCTGTATAGAGCCTGACGTGGGGCTTGAACTCACGAACCATGAGATCATGACCTGAGCCAAAGTTGGATGCTCAACCAACTGAGCCACCCAGGTGCCCTGAGAAGTCTTATTAATTGTAACATAGGATTTTAAGCAGAATAGTATGAACTGATTTGGTATTCAGTTCCATGCAAGTGTAACTTATTTAACAGAACTTTTCCTATTTTTCCTTGAATTGTCAAGACCCCATGGATGGAAAGAAAACCAGTAATTACCCAATATTTGAAATTCAGTTATTTGAACAAACCATTTCATCCTTCTATTTCAATGCAAAAGAGGACTGATAAGGGATGGAAAAGTCAAGTGTTTGAGGAATGCTAAACTCGTGAAGAAAAACAATCCCCTCCCTTCATCTCTTAGAAACCAAAAGTAAACATTTCCCATAAAATCGCTGATAAATTTTGGGAGCCAGCCAGAGGAGACTGACATTTAATGGCCTGGCTGATGCCTGCTCTACTACAGGCCCTGCCTTTGTACTGCTGAGCCAAAAAAGGCACACTTGGGAAAGAATGTAGGATGATCACAGAGTTGAAAACATAAGACTTCTCTCTCAGTATACGACAGAGCAAGCAGACCAAAAGAAAAAGAATAAAACAGTAAGGAAATAGAAAATATGCAACACTTTCAACTAAATTGGCCTAATTTATTTGGGTGTTGTGTTTTGTTTTGTTGTTTTGTTTTGTTATAGAGAGAGAGCAAATGCGAGTAGGGAAGAAGGGCAGAGAAAGAGAGAGAATCCTAAATAGGCTTCTTGCCAAGAGTGGAGCCTGATGTGGGGTTTGATCCCATGACCCTGGGATCATGACCCAAGCCCAAATCAAAAGTCAGACACTCAACTGATTGAGCCACCCAGGCACCCCTCTGTTTTCTGTTTAATAAGTCTAGTTAGGGGGTTATCAATTTTATTAATTCTTTCAAAGAACCAGCTCTTAATTTTGTTGATCTATTCTACTGGGGTTTTTTTTTGTTTGTTTGTTTCTATATTACTTATTTTTGCTCTAATCTTTGCTATTTCCCATCATCTGCTGGCTCTAAGCTTTATTTGCTGTTCCTTTTCTAGCTCTTTTAGGTGCAAAGTTAGGTTGTGAATTTGAGACTTTTCTTGCTTCTTGATTAAGACCTGTATTGCAATATACCTCCCTCTTAACTGCCTTTATTATATCCCAAAGTGTTTGGACTGTTTTCATTTGCATTTGCATCCATGTACTTTTTAAAAATTTCTTCTTTAATGTCTTGGCTGACCCATTCATTCTTTAGTAGGATGTTCTTTAACCTCCATGTATTTGTGGTCTTTCCAAATTTTTTTCTTGTGGTTGACTTCAAGTTTCATAGTGTTGTGGTCTGAAAATATGCATTAAACCTTTCAGGATTAAAAATAAAGTTAAATCTGTTTGTGTAGATATTTTTTTTATCAGGTTGAGGAAGTTTCCTTCTATTTCTAGTTTGCTGAGAGTTTTAAAATCTTGAATAAATACTGAATTTTGCTAATGCTTTTCTGTACATATTGAGATTATGATATAATTTTCTTTTTTATTCTGTTCATATAGTAACTTACAATAATTGATTTTAAAATGTGGAACCAACATTGTATAACTGAGATGAGTCCCACTTCGTGATATATGATCTTTTTGTATATTACTGTTTTTTTTTTAATCTGGGTTTTTTCCTTTTGCTGAAGTATTTTCTTTTTTTATATGAAATTTATTGTCAAATTGGTTTCCATGCAACACCCAGTGCTCATCCCAACAGGTGCCCTCCTCAATGCCCATCACTCACTTTCCCCTTCCCCCCACCCCCATCAACCCTCAGTTTGTTCTCAATATTTAAGAATCTCTTATGATTTGCCTCCTTCCCTCTCTGTAACTTTCTTTTCCCCCCTTTCCCTCCCCCCTGGTCTTCTGTTGAGTTTCTCAGGTTTTTAATACTCATTTTAATTTACCAATACTTTATTCAGATTTTTGAAAAAAAAATTTTTTAAAAAGGGGGGGGCCTGGGTGGCTCAGTTGGTTAAGTGTCCAACTTTGGCTCAGGTCATGATCTCACGGTTCACGGGTCCAAGCCCCATGTTGGGCTATGTGCCAACAGCTCAGAGCCTGGCCTGCTTCAGATTGTGTCTCCCTCTCTCTCTGCCCCTCCCCTACTCAGGCTCTGTCTCTCTGTGTCTCTCAAAAATAAATAAAATGTTAAAAAAAATTTTTTTAAGTTTTTTGAGTTAGGTTTGGGAGGGATATTGGTTAGTATATTTTCTTTATACCTTTATTTGACTTTGCTACTGGGAATAGTGCTGTCATCATTAAATGAGTGGCTGTTACCTCCTCTTTTATTTCCTGGAAGATTTTGTATAAATTATTATTATTTTTTCCTTAATTCCATGGTAGAATTCACTAGTGACGCAATCTGGGCCTGGAGATGTTTTGTGGCAGCATTTTGGACTATGAATTCAATTCTTTAATAGATATGCTGTTATTCATGTTATCTTTAGTAATTAACTTATTTCAAGAAATGTGTTCCTTTTATCTAAGCTATCATATGTATCAGCAATAAGATGTTCAAAATATTCTCTTATCTTATAAGATCTATAATGATGTCCCTTCTTTCATTTCCAATATTGATAATGTGGGTTTCCTTTTTGTTGTTTGATTAGTTTCGTGACAGTTTATCAGTTTTACTGAGCTATTCAAAGAACCAGTTTTTAGTATCTTTGATTTTTCCTTTTTTTTTTTTTGTTTTCTCTTTCACCGATTTCTCCCTTTTATCTTTTTTAATGTTTATTTATTTTGAGAGAGAGAGCATCCATGCAAGTGAGACAGGGATATATAGAGAGAATCCCAAGCAACCCATGCTCTGTCAGTGCAGAGCCCAACTCGGGGCTTGATCTTACAAACATGAGATCATAACCTGTGCCAAAATCAATCAGATGCTTAATTGGTTGAGCCACCCAGGCACCCAGGCATCTTGTCAATTTTAGAACCAGCTTCTCAAAACTCTGCCATGATTGTGGTAGAGATTTTAATCAACATATATGTAACCTATATATAATAACCGAGATCAGTTGCCTTCAACAAAGATTTAAATCAGCAGAAAAAGGATGGTTTTTTTCCATAAATAGTGTTTGAACAATCGAATGTCCATATGTAGAAGGAAGGAAGGAAGAGGGGATAAAATTCTGATTCTATTTCACACCAGACACAAAAATTAATTTGCAAAGATCATAGACCTAAATATAAGAGCTAAAAATACAAAACTCTAAGAAATCACACACACACACACACACACACACACACACACAATATGTGACAATAAGTCAATCAAAGATTGGTTAGATAAAACCCACAAAAAGCACAAACCATAAAGAAAAAATGTTATTGTAGGTAACAAATATTAAGAACCTCTGTTCCTCAAAAGACATTAAGAAAATAAAAAGCTTCAGACTGAAAAATATATTTATAAAACATTCATCTGATAAAAGACTCATATTCAGAATTAAATATAAAGAATTCTTGCAACACAGCAACAGTACAAATAACCCATTGAAAATGGACAAAAGATGGGAATGCAAGCTGGTGCAGCCACTCTGGAAAACAGTATGCAGGTTCCTCAAAAAACTAAAAATAAAACTACTCTATAACCCAGCAATTGCACTACTAGGCATTTATCCAAGGGATACAGGTATGCTGTTTCAAAGGGACACATGCACCCCCATGTTTATAGGAACACTATCAACAATAACCAAAGCAAGGAAAAAGCCCAAATGTCCATCGATGGATGAATGGATAAAGAAGATGTGGTATATCTATACAATGAATCAAAAAGAATGAAATCTTGCCATTTGCAACTATGTGGATGGAACTGGAGGGTATTATGATAAGTGAAATTAGTCAGAGAAAGACAAATATCATATGACTACCCTCATATGAGGACTTTCAGAGACAAAACAGATGAACATAAGGAAAGGGAAACAGATAATATAAAAATAGGGAGGGGGACAAAACAAGAGATTCATAAATATGGAGAACAAACTGAGGGTTACTAGAGGGGTTGTGGGAGGGGGATGGGCTAAATGGTGAAGGGCACTAAGGAATCTACTCCTGAAATCATTGCTGCACTATATGTTAACTAATTTGGATGTAAATTTAAAAAAATAAAAAATTAAAATTAAAAACAAATAAATAAATAAACATGGACACAAGATTTGAACAGACACTGAAGAAGACATACGGATGACAAACAGGCACATGAAAAAAATGCCCAATATCATTAGTCATCAGGGAAATGCAAATTAAAACCACACTGACATACCAACTACTACTATATAACACTATGCAACTATTAAAATAGATAAAATCTAAAAGACTAAGAATATCAAGTGCTGTCAAGGATGAAGAGTAACTAGAACTCTATCACATGGCTAGAAGAAATGCAAAATTGTTCAGCCATTTTGGAAAATAATTTGTCAGTTTCTTACAAAATACTCCACTCCTGAGTATTTACCTAAGAGAAATGAAAACATATTTCCACATAAAGAGCAGTTTGTAAATGCTTATAGCAACTTTATTCATAATAGCCAAAAACTGGAAATAACCAAAAAGTCTACCAATTGGTGAATGGATAAACAAAATGTAATATATCCATTCAGTAGAATACAAACTACTAACACATGCAACAACATGGGTGAATCTCGATAGCATTTGTTAGGTGAAAAAAGCCATCAATAAAAGGGCATATAGTGTATGATATTTGTTATATGACATTCTGTAAAGTCAAATACTATATAGACAAAAATTAGATTTGTGGTTGCCTAAGATGAGGATAGATTACAAAAGGCAATAAGGGAACTTCTTTCAGTGATGAAAATGTTCATATCTTGACTGAGGTGGTGATTATACATCTATATGCTTTATCAAAACTCATCAAACTGTACAATTAATAAGTGAATTTTGCTGTATGAAAATTATCCCTCAATAAATGTGACTAAAATAATAAAGTCAAACAGCAATTGGCCTGATACCATGCAGTGTAAACTCAGTCTGTCAGCCTATAAGTGAAACCATTTAACATTTTTTAGAGAGAGATGAAAATACAATGGTGTTTTGGTTGTTTTATTTTGTTTTGTTTTTTTTTTCATTAAAAGCTGATTTAATCTTGTCAGAATGCTAAATTCCTCAGTAAAATTGGAATTTGTTCTTGCCTAGAATAACAGGAGGATAAACTGTTTCCAGTGAGAGGTAGTAGAAGAGAGTGGCTAAAGGAAAGACATGATTACAATGAGATATCACTATATACTTACTAGAATGGCTAAAATCCAAAATACTGACAATACCAAATGCTAATGAGAATGTGAGGCAGCAGGAACTCTCATTCATTGCTAGTAGAAATACAAAATGGTATAGCAGCTTTGGAAGACAGTTTGGCCACTTTTTAAGAAGCTAAATGTAGTCTTGCCATATGATCCAGCAATCTTGGTCTTTGGTATTTACTCAAATGAGTTGGAAAACTTAAGTCTACACAAAAACTGGCATATGAATGGGTATAGCAGTTTCACTCATAATTGCTCCAAAGTAGGAAGCAACAAATATGTCCTTCAACTGGTGAAAGGATAAAAAAAAACATAGTATATCCATAAAATGAAATATTATTCAGCAATTTAAAAAATGAGCTATCAAGCCACAACGGGGCATGTAGAAACTCTAAATGCATATTGTTAAGTGAAAGAAGCCAGTCTAAAATGCTACATATTGTAAAATTCCAATTATATGACATTCTGGAAAAGACAAAACTATGGAGACAGTGAAAAGATCAATGATAGCAGAGGCTCAGGAAGGAAATGGAACAGTAAGGGATATGAGATGGTACACAGGGGACTTTTAGAGCAATGAATCTATTATGTAGGATACTATAGTTGTTGATACATGACATTATGCAGTTGTAAAACCCCATAGTACTGTGCAACAGAGTAAATTCTAATGTCAACTATGGATTTTAATTAATAATAATTTTCAATACAGGCATATCTTGTTTTATTGTGCTTACCAGATATTTTATTTTTCACAAATTGAAATGTAGCAACCCTGCATCAAACAGGCCCATCAGCAACATTTTTCTAAAGGTATGTCATCATTTTGTGTCTGTGTCACATTTTAGAAATTCTCACAATATCTCAAACTTTTCCTTATTATTATATTTTTTTAGTGATCAGTGATCTTTGATGTTATTATTGTAATTGTTTTGGGGCACCACAAACCACACTTATATAAGATAATGAACTTAATAGATAAATGTGTGTGCTCTGACCTCTCTACCAACTGGCCATTTCCTCATCTCTCTCCCTCTTCTCAGGTTTCTCTATTCCCTAAGGCACAATATTCAAATTAGACCAGTTAATAACCCTACAAAAGCCTCTAAATGTTCACGTGAAAGAGTCACACATCTCACTTTAAATCAAAAGCTAGAAATGATTAAGCTTAGTGAGCAAGATATGTCAAAAACTGAGAAAGACTGAAAGCTAGGCCTCTGTAATATTTAACCAAGTAATGAACACAAAGGACTACTTCTTGAAGGAAATTAAAAGTGCTACTCCACTGAACACATGAATGATTTTTTAAAAATTAAAAAAAAAACAAAACAGAACAGCCTTACTGCTGAGATGGAGAAAGTTTTAGTGGTCTTGATAGATAAAACCAGCCACGATATTACCTTAAACTAAAGCCAGAGCAAGGCCCTAATATTCTTTAATTTTATTAAGGCTGAGAGAAGTGAGGAAGCTACAGAAGATAAGTTTGAAGCTAACAGAGGTTAATCCATAGGTATAAGGAAGAAGTTATTTCTAAAACAACAGATTTTCCTATATAGATGAGACACTCTGATGTTAGAAATAGATGTCATCTAAGACTTTCATAGCTACAGAAGTCAGTGCCATGCTTCAAAGGACAGTTTGATTATCTTATTAGGAGCTAATGCAGCTAGTGACTTTAAGTTGAAGCCAATGCTCATTTACCATTCTAAAATTCTTACAGAGTAGGTTATGCTAAATCTACTCTGCCTGTGTTCAATAAATGGAAGAACAAAACCTGGATAACAGCATATCTGCTTATGATATAATTTACTGAATATTTAATCCCACTTCTCAGAGAAAAAAATCATTCAAAATACTACTGTTCATTGACAATGCACATGGCTACCCAAGAGCTCTGATGGAAATGGGCAACAAGAGTAATGTTGTTTTCATGCCTGCTGACACAACACCCATTCTGCAGTCTATGGATTAAGGAGTAATTTCTACTTTTGAATCTTATTATGTAATAAATACATTTCATGAAGCTAGTGCTGCCATAGACAGAGATTCCTCTGATGCATCTGGCAGTCAATTGAAAACCTCCTGGAAAAGATTCACCATCCTAGGTGTCATGAAGAACATTTGTAATTTATGGGAAGAGGTCAAAATATCAACAGGAGAAGGAGTTTGGAATAAGTTGTTTCCAACCCTCAAGACTTAAGGAGAGAAGATATCTTCAGATGTAGTGGAAATAGGAAGAAAACTAGAATTAAAAGTGGAGCATTAAAAGGGCATCTGGGTGGCTCAGTTGGTTAAGCGTCCAACTTAGGTTCAGGCCATGATCTCACAGTTCGTGGGTTTGAGCCCTTTGTCAGGCTCTGTGCTGACATCGCAGAGCCTGGAGCTTGCTTGCTTCAGATTCTATGTCTCCTTCTCTCTCAGCCCCTCCCCCACTCGTGCTTGCTCTCTCTGTGTCTCTCAAAAACAAATAAACATTAAAAAATATTTTTTAAAAAAAAGTGGAGAGAAGATGGTGGCGTAGGAGGATGCTGGGCTCACCGCGTCCCGCTGATCACTTAGATTCCACCTACAGCTGCCTAAGTAACCCAGAAAAATGCCAGAAGACTAGCAGAATGGATTCTCCAGAGCCAAGCACAGACGAGAGACCCATGGAAGAGGGTAGAAAGGGCGGAGAGGTGGTGCGCGTTACGCAGACTGGTGGGAGGGAGCCAGGGCAGAGGGGCATCCCGCCAGCCAGAGACCCCCTCCCCCCAGTCTGCCTTGCAAAAGCTGAGGGGCCAGACGGAGTGAGTTCGGACAGCAAGCAGGACTTAACATCTGTAAGGTTATAAGTTAACAACTCTGCTCAGAGAGCGGGAAGGCTGGAGGACAACGGAAGGGAGAGTTGCTGAGCCCCGGACGACAGAGCTCAGTTTGGTGGAGAACAAAGGTGCTCGCCAGCACCATCTCCCTCGCCCATCCCCCAGCCAAAATCCCAAAAGGAACCAGTCCCTGCCAGGAAACTTGCTTGCACTGCCCAAACACCCAAAACACCCAACGCTGTGCTTCTGTGGATCCATCCCTCCGGGGGTGAGTGTGACTTCCTCCTGCTGCTGCAGGGCCCCTCCTGAAGTGGATCATCAAAGGAGAAGGGAGCTGAGCCTGCACCTCCTGCCCCTGTGCACCTTGCCTATCCACCCCAGCTAATACGCCAGATCCCCAGCACCACATGTCTGGCAGTGTGCAAGTAGCCCAGACGGGCCACGCCACCCCACAGTGAATCCCGCCCCTAGGAGAGGGGAAGAGAAGGTAAACACCAGTCTAACTGTGGCCCCAGCGGTAGGCTGGGGGCAGAAATCAGGTCTGACTGCGGCCCCGCCCACCAACGCAAGGTATTCAAGACAGCACAGGGGAAGTGCCCTGCAGTTCCGCACCACTCCAGGGACTATCCAAAATGTCCAAACAGAAGAATTCCCCTCAAAAGAATCTCCAGGAAATAACAACAGCTAATGAACTGATCAAAAAGGTTTTAAACAATATAACAGAAAGTGAATTTAGAATAATAGTCATAAAATTAATCGCTGGGCTTGAAAACAGTATAGAGGACAGCAGAGAATCTATTGCTACAGAGATCAAGGGACTAAGGAATAGTCAGGAGGAGCTAAAAAGTGCTATAAACAAGCTGCAAAATAAAATGGAAACGACCATGGCTCAGATTGAAGAGGCAGAGGAGAGAATAGGTGAACTAGAAGATAAAGTTATGGAAAAAGAGGAAGCTGAGAAAAAGAGAGATAAAAAAAAATCCAGGAGTATGAGGGGAAAATTAGAGAACTAAGTGATGGACTAAATAGAAATAATCTATGCATAATTGGTATTCCAGAGGAGGAAGAGAGAGGGAAAGGTGCTGAAGGGGTACTTGAAGAAATCATAGCTGAGAACTTCCCTGATCTGGGGAAGAAAAAAGGCATTGAAATCCAAGAGGCACAGAGAACTCCCTTCAGACGTAACTTGAACTGATCTTCTGCACGACATATCATAGTGAAACTGGCAAAATACAAGGATAAAGAGAAAATTTTGAAAGCAGCGAGGGATAAACGTGCTCTAACATATAAAGGGAGACCTATAAGACTCGTGACTGATCTCTCTTCTGAAACTTGGCAGGCCAGAAAGGATTGGCAGGAGATCTTCAATGTGATGAACAGAAAAAAAAATTATGCAGTCAAGAATCCTTTATCCAGCAAGTCTGTCATTTAGAATGGAAGGAGAGATAAAGGTTTCCCAAACAAACAAAAACTGAAGGAATTCATCACCACTGAACCAGCCCTACAAGAGATCCTAAGGGGGATCCTGTGAGACAAAGTACCAGAGACATCGCTACAAGCATAAAACTTACAGACATCACAATGACTCTAAACCCATATCTTTCTATAATAACACTGAATGTAAATGGACTAAATGCGCCAACCAAAAGACATGGGGTATCAGAATGGATAAAAAAACAAGACCCATCTATTTGCTGTCTACAAGAGACTCATTTTAGACCTGAGGACACCTTCAGATTGAGAGTGAGGGGATGGAGAACATTTATCATGTTACTGGAAGTCAAAAGAAAGCTGGAGTAGCCATACTTATATCAGACAAACTAGATTTTATTTTTTTATTTTTTATTTTTATTTTTTTCAAACTAGACTTTAAATTAAAGGACATAACAAGAGATGAAGAACGGCATTATATAATAATTACAGGGTCTATCCATCAGGAAGAGCTAACAATTATAAATGTCTATGCGCCAAATATGGGAGCCCCCAAATATATAAAACAATTACTCACAAACATAAGCAACCTTATTGATAAGAATGTGGTAATTGCAGGGGACTTTAACACTCTACTTACAGAAATGGATAGATCATCTAGACACACGGTCAATAAAGAAACAAGGGCCGTGAATGATACATTGGATCAGATGGACTTGACAGATATGTTTACAACTCTGCATCCCAAAGCAACAGAATATACTTTCTTCTTGAATGCACATGGAACATTCCCCAAGATAGATCACATACTGGGTCACAAAACAGCCCTTCATAAGTATACAAGAATGGAGATCATACCATGCATACTTTCAGACCACAATGCCATGAAACTTGAAATCAACCACAGGAAAAAGTCTGGAAAACCTCCAAAAGCATGCAGGTTAAAGAACACCCTACTAAAGAATGAGCGAGTCAACCAGACAATTAGAGAAGAAATTTAAAAATGTATGGAAACAAACAAAAATGAAAAGACAACAATCCAAACGCTTTGGGATGCAGCGAAGGCAGTCCTGAGAGGAAAATACATTGCAATCCAGGCCTATCTCAAGAAACAAGAAAAATCCCAAATACAAAATCTAACAGCACACCTAAAGGAAATAGAAGCAGAACAGCAAAGACAGCCTAAACCCAACAGAAGAAGAGAAATAATAAAGATCAGAGCAGAAATAAACAATATAGAATCTAAAAAAACTGTAGAGCAGATCAACGAAATGAAGGGTTGGTATTTTGAAAAAATAAACAAAATTGATAAACCTCTAGCCAGGCTTCTCAAAAAGAAAAGGGAGATGACCCAAATAGATAAAATCATGAATGAAAATGGAATGATTACAACCAATCTCTCAGAGATACAAACAACTATCAGGGAATACTATGAAAACTTATATGCCAACAAACTGGACAACCTGGAAGAAATGGACACATTCCTAAACACCCACACACTTCCAAAACTCAATCAGGAGGAAATAGAAAGCTTGAACAGACCTATAACCGGCAAAGAAATTCAATCAGTCATCTAAAATCTCCCAACAAATAAGAGTCCAGGACCAGATGGCTTCCCAAGGGAGTTCTACCAGATGTTTAAAGCAGAGATAATACCTATCCTTCTCAAGCTATTCCAAAAAATAGAAAGGGAAGGAAAACTTCCCGACTCATTCTATGAAGCCAGTATTACTTTGATTCCTAAACCAGACAGAGACCCAGTAAAAAAGAGAACTACAGGCCAATATCCCTGATGAATATGGATGCAAAAATTCTCAATAAGATACTCGCAAATCAAATTCAACAGCATATAAAAAGAATTATTCACCATGATCAAGTGGGATTCATTCCTGGGATGCAGGGCTGGTTCAACATTCGCAAATCAATCAACGTGACACATCACATTAATAAAAGAAAAGAGAAGAACCATATGATCCTGTCAATCGATGCAGAAAGGCATTTGACAAAATTCAGCAACTTTTCTTAATAAAAACCCTCAAGAAAGTCGGGATAGAAGGAACATACTTAAACATCATAACAGCCATTTATGAAAAGTCCATAGCTGATAACATCCTCAATGGGGAAAAACTGAGAGCTTTCCCCCTGAGATCAGGAACACGACAGGGATGCCCACTCTCAAGACTGTTATTCAACATAGTGTTGGAAATCCTAACCTCAGTAATCAGACAACAAAAAGAAATAAAAGGCATACAAATCAGCAAGAAGGAATTCAAACTTTCACTCTTTGCAGATGACATGATACTCAATTTGGAAAATCCAAACGACTCCACAAAAAAACTGCTAGAACTGATCCATGAATTCAGCAAAGTTGCAGGATATAAGATCAATGTACAGAAATCAGCTGCATTTCTATACACCAATAATGAAGCAGCAGAAAGAAAAATTAAAGAATCGATCCCATTTACAATTGCATCAAAAACTGTAAAATACCTAGGAATAAACTCAACCAAAGATGTGAAAAATCTATCACTGAAAACTACAGAAAGCTTATGAAAGAAAATGAATAACACACACAAAAAAATGGAAAAACATTCCATACTCATGGATTGGAAGAACAAATATTGTTAAAATGTTGCTACTACCCAAAGTAATCTATGTATTCAATGCAATCCCTATCAAAATAACACCAGCAATCTTCACAGAGCTAGAACAACTATTCTAAGATTTATATGGAATCAGAAAAGACCCTGAATAGCCAAAGTAAGGTTGAAAAAGAAAACAAAGCTGGAGGCATCACAATTCCAGACTTTAAGCTGTATTACAAAGCTGTAATCATCAAGACAGTATGGTACTGGCACAAAAACAGACACTCAGATCAATGGAACAGAATAGAGAACCCAGAAATGTACCCACAAATATATGGCCAACTAATCTTTGACAAAGCAGGAAAAAATATCCAGTGGAGTAAAGTCAGTCTCTTCAGTAAATGGTGCTGAGAAAACTGGACAGCAACATGCAGAAAAAATGAATCTGGGACACTGTCTCACACCATACACAAAAATAAACTCAACATGGATGAAAGACCTAAATATAAGACAGTAAGCCATAAAAATCCTAGAGGAGAAAGCAGGCAACAACCTCTTCGACCTCAGCCTCAACAACTTCTTACACAATACGTCTCTGGAGGCAAGGGAAACAAAAGCAAAAATGAACTATTAGGACCTCATCAAGATAAAAAGCTTCTGCACAGTGAAGGAAACAATAAGCAAAACTAAAAGGCAACTGACGGAATGAGAGAAGATATTTGCAAATGACATATCAGATAAAAGGTTAGTATCCAAAATCTATAAAGAACTTATCAAACTCAACACCCAAAAAACAAATAATCCAGTGAAGAAATGGGCAAAAGACATGAATAGACACTTCTCCAAAGAAAACATCAAGATGACTAAAAAGACATTCAGATGTCTAACAGACACATGAAAAAATGCTCAACATCACTCATCATCAGGGAAATACAAATTAAAACCACAATGAGATACCGCCTCACACCAATCAGAATGGCTAAAATTAACAACTCAGGCAACAACAGATGTTGGCGAGGATGTGGGGAATAGAATCTCTTTTGCACTGTTGGTGGGAATGCAAACTGGTTCAGCCACTCTGGAAAACATTATGAAGGTTCCTCAAAAAGTTAAAAATAGAAGTACCTTATGACCCAGCAATTGTACTGTTAGGTATATATCCAAGGGATAGAGGTGTGCTATTTCAAAGGAGCACATCCACCCCAATGTTCAAAGCAGCACAATTGACAATAGCCATAGTATAGAAAGAGCCCAAACATCCATTAACAGATGAATGGATAAAGATGTGGTATACAATGGAGTATTACTCTGCAATCAAAAAGAACGAATCTTGCCATTTGCAACAGCATGGATGGAGCTAGAAGGTATTATGCTAAGTGAAATAAGTCAGTCAGAGAAAGACAAGTATCATTTGATTTCACACATATGTGGGATTTAAGAAACCAAATGGATGAACATAGGGAAAGGGAAGCAAAAATAAGATAAAAACTGAGAGGGAAGCAAACCATAAGAGACTCTTAAATACAGAAAATAAACTGAGGGTTGCTGGTGGGGTGTTGGATAGGGGGATGGATTATATGGGCGATGGACATTAAAGAGGACACTTGATGGGAGGAGCACTGGGTATTGTATGTAAGTGATGAATCATTAAATTCTATTTCTGAAATCATTATTACACTATCGTTAACTAACTTGGATTTGAATATAAATAAATAAATAAATAAATAAATAAATAAATAAATATAAAAATAAAAAAAGAAATTGTCACAGTTACCCCAATCTTTAGCAACCACCACCCTGATCATTCAGCAGCCCTCACCATCAAAACAAGATCCTCTAGGAGGAGGCTGGGAAGATGGCAGAGTAAGAGGACCTTACTCACTTGTCCAGTTGATACAACTAGATAATATTCACATCAGTGTAAATAACCCAGAAAATGATCTAAAGATTTGGAGAACAAATTACACAACTAAAGGTAGAGAAGAGGCCACATCAAAGAAAGTAGGAAGTACACAGGGTTTGGGAGTAAAATGGACTATGGCAGTCCTCAGTGGGCAGGAAGCCAGTGACACAGAGAAGGTGAAAAACAGATTTTCACACCCAGAAGCCCACACGGAGAAAACAAATCCTCATAACATTTGGCTTTGAAAGCAAAAGGTGCCAAATTTCATGAGTTCTTACAACCAGTGGGACTTAAAACCTAGAATTTAAAAATCATCAGGCCTGGCCCCAGAAGAGCGCAGAGAGCATTAAAGAGACAGTAGGACAGCTAGCCTGAGCAGATACAGCGTAGAACCATGAGTTTCTACCATGAGTAGAACCATGAGTAGAACCATGAGTAGAACCATGAGAAAAATGTCAGGGGCAGACCAGAAAGAGAGTGATTTACGCATCTCAGAGTATAGCCCAGAGAGGCAAGGATCACAGGAAGACCTCTCTAGAAACAAAGGAGTAGGTGTATAACATTACCACACACACCCTCCATCCCCCAGCATAAACACAGCCACCTTGGGAACCAGCAAGGGACCAATAGTCACTACCTAACTTGTTTTCCCAAAGTCCCACCCCTCTACACTTCATCAGATCTGCTCTTTCCAGTCACCCTTGCCTCAGTCTTCAAATTGCAGGTGTGCTTCCTTGAAGAATGACACAAATCCCAATAGCACCTGGTTTCCCGACCCATGCATTTTACAGGATGTCAGTTCCAGTTGTGGTGGTAGGTCTCATTTAGAAAAAAAAACAAGCGCACACTTTGTTAAAATGGACTGCACATCTGCTGGAGAACAAATACTTCCCATATCAGGCAAAGAGCCTCTGCAAGCAATGGGACTAAGGGAAAAATTGGCCAGGACTCAACAGCAGAGCACACACAACACACATAAGAGACACTCCCTAAAGCACCATGCCCTGGGTAACAGGGACATTACACTGCAGGGCACAATAAGACCTCTTCTTCATAATGCCATTACCATCAAGAGCAAAACATGTAGCTGACTTTCCCAACACAGAGAAACAGACACAGAGAGTTAGACAAAATGATGAGAGAGAGAAATATGTCCCCAAAGAAAGAACAGGATCAAACCAGGTCTTAGGAAGAGACCTGAGTGAAATGGATATAAGTAATATGTCTGATAAACAATTTAAATTCTGCAACTATGTGGATGGAACTAGAGGGTATTATGCTAAGCAAAATTAGTCAGTTGGAGAAAGACAAATATCATATGACTTCACTCATATGAGGACTTTAAGATACAAAACAGATAAACATAAGGGAAGGGAAAAAATAATATAAAAACAGGGAGGGGGACAAAACATGAGACTCAAATATGGAGAACAAACAGAGGGTTACTAGAGGGGTTGTGGGAGGGGGGATGGTCTAAATGGTAAGAGGCATTAAGGAATCTACCCCTGAAATCATTGTTGCACTATATGCTAACTAACTTGGATGTAAATTTAAAAAAATAATAATAAATTAAATAAAAATACCAAAAAAAAAAAAAAAAGAATTTAAAGTAGCGATCATAGTCACTGGACTTGAGAAAAGAGTTGAAGACATTAATAAGGCCCTTAATAAAGTGATAAGAAAAAGAACCAATCAAAGATGAAAAACATAATAAATAAAATTAAAAATACACTTAAATGAAAAAATACCACGCTAGAGGAAGCAGAGAAACAAATTAATGACCAGAAGACAGGGTAATTGAAAGTAACCAAGCTGAGAAGATGAGAGGAAAAACAAATTATGCAAATTGAGAATAGTCTTAGGAAACTCCGTGACTCCACCAAACATAATAACATTTACATTATAAGGATCCCAGCAGAAGACAGAGAAAAAAAGAGCAGAAAATTTATTTGAAGAGAAGATGGCTGAAAACTTCCCTAATCTGGGGAAGGAAACAGATACCCATATCCAGAAGGCAGAGATGCCCCCCAAAAGTCAACCCAAGAAGGTCCACAACAAAACAAATAATAATTAAAATGGCAAAAAGTAGTAAAAAAAAAAATTAAAGCAGCAAAGAAGACAGTTACATATATGGGAACTCCCATAAAGCTATCAGTGGATTTTTCAGAAGAAACTTTGTAGGCTAGAAGGAAGTGGCATGATATACACAAAGGGCTGAAAGGGGAAAATCTGCAGGCAAGAATACGGTATCAAACAAGGCTATCATTGAGATTAGAAGAATAAGGAGTTTGTCAGGCAAACAAAAACCAAAGAAGTTCATAACCACTACAAGAAATCTCAAAGCAGACCCTTTGTGTGGAAAGAAAAGACTGTAAGTGAGAGTATGAAAAGGAAAAAACACAAAAGCAGAAAAAAATACGTGTTTTTGTAAAAATTAGTCAAGGGATTCATAAAATAAAAGAACGTAAAATATAACACCATATACCTAAAACATGGTGGGGGGGGATTCAAATGTAAGATTCAAACTTAAGCAGCCATCAAATTTATATAGACTGCTAAACAGAAGAAGTTATATACAAACTGGTAGCCACAAATCAAAAACCACTAATAGATATACAAAGAATAAAGAGAAAGGAATCCAAGTATATCACTAAAGAAAGCCAACAAAACATGAAAGAGAATAAAGGATCAGAGGAAAACTATAAAAACAACCACAAAACAAATGTCAAAATGACAATAAATACATATTTATCAATAATTAATTTAAAATGGACTAAAAGCTCTAATCAAAAAACAGACAGACTGCATGTAAAAACATAGACTCACTTATATGTTGCCTACAGGAGATTCATATGAGACCTAAAGACACCTGCAGATCGAAAGTGAGGGGATGGAGAAATATTTATTATGCAAATGGATGACAAAAGAAAGCCAGGATAGCAATGCTTAAATCAAAAACAAACAAACAAACAAACAAACAAACAAAAATAGACTTTATTTAATTTTTTTTTCAACATTTTTTATTTATTTTTGGGACAGAGAGAGACAGAGCATGAACGGGGGAGGGGCAGAGAGAGAGGGAGACACAGAATCGGAAACAGGCTCCAGGCTCCGAGCCATCAGCCCAGAGCCCGACGCGGGGCTCGAACTCACGGACCGCGAGATCGTGACCTGGCTGAAGTCGGACGCTTAACCGACTGCGCCACCCAGGCGCCCCACAAAAATAGACTTTAAAACAAAGACTGCGGGGCACCTGGGTGGCTCAGTCAGTTAAGCGTCCGACTTTGGCTCAGGTCATGATCTCGCTGTTTGCGAGTTTGAGCCCCATGTCAGGTTCTGTGCTGACAGCTCAGAGCCTGGAGCCTGCTTCAGATTCCGCGTTTCCTCCTCTCTTTGCCCCTCCGATTCTCATGCTCTGTCTCTCTCTCTCAATAATAAATAAACTTAAAAAAAAAATTTGGAAACAAAGACTGCAACAAGAGAAAAAGAATGACACTCTATGATAATAAATGGGGGGAACCAATAAAAAGGTACAAGAATTGTAATATTTATGCATCAAATATGAAAGCATACAAATACATAAAACAGTTCAAGACAAACATAAAGAAACCAATTGATAGAAATACAGTAAGGGACATTAATACCACACTTATATCGATGAACAGATCATCCAAATAGAAAATCAACAAGGAAACAGTGACTTTGAATGACATAGTGGATATTCACAACATTCCATACTAAAATAGCAGAATACACATTCTTTTCAAGTGTACATGGAACAGTCTCCAGAATAGATCACAATAATAGGCCACAAATCAAGCTTCAAAAATTTCAAAAAGATAAGGTCATATCATGCATCTTTTCTATGAAAACTAGAAATCAACCACAAGAAAATCTGGAAAGAACACAAATACATAGTGGTTAAATAACATATTACTAAACAATGAATGGTTCAACCAAGAAATCAAAGAAGAAATCAAAAAGTACATGAAAACAAATGCAAATAAAAACATTACAATTCAAACCTTCAGAATATAGCAGAATTGTTCTAGAAGTGAAGTTTATAGCAATAAGGTCTACTTCAAGAAGCAAGAGAAATCTCAAATAAGCAACCTAACCTTACACCTAAAGAAGCTAGAAAAAGAACAAACAAAACCCAAAGCCAGCAGAAGGAAGGAAATCATAAATATTAGACCAGAAATAAACAATATAAAAATAACAACAACAAAATAAAGCAGAGAAAAGAAACCAGGAGTTGATTCTTTGAAAAGATGAACAAAAATCATAAACCTATAGTCAGACTCATCAAAAAACAAAAAGAAAAGACTCAAATAAACAAAACCACAAATAAAAGAGAAGAAATAACTGACATCACAGAAATACAAACTGCACTTAAGAGAATATTATGAAAAATTATATGCCAAGAGTTGGACAATCTAGAAGCAGTGGATAAATTCCTAGAAACATATAACCTAACAAAACTCAAGCAGGAAGAAATAGAAAATGTGAACAGATCAATTACCAGCAATGAAATTGAATCAGTAATCAAAACATTCCCAATAAACAAAAGTCCAGGACCAGATGGTTTTATAGGTGAATTCTATCAAACATTTAAAGAAGAGATAATGCCTATGTTTCTCAAATGATTCCAAAAAGAAAGAAAGAAGAAAAATAAAGGAAAACTTCATTTTATGAGGCTACCATTATCCTGATATCAAAACCAGAATAACACAGGGGTGCCTGTGTGGCTCAGTTGGTTAAGCATCTGACTTCAGTGCAGATCGTGATCTCACCATCATGAGTTCAAGCCCCGTGTCAGGCTCTGTGCTGATAGCTCAGAGCCTGAAGCCTGCTTCAGCTTCTGTGTCTCCCTATCTTTCTGCCCTTCTCCTTCTCACACCCTGTCTCTCTCTCTCTCTCTCTCTCTCTCTCTCTCTCACACACACACACAAAAATAAACAGTAAAAAAAAAAAAAGTTTAATTAAAAAACAGAATAAAACAGAAAAATAAAGAGAACTAAAGCCAGTAACTCTGATGAACATAGATGCAAAAATCTTCCTCAAAATACAAGCAAACTGAATCCAACAATACACTCAGAAAAATAACGTACACCACCATTACATGGGATTTATCACTGAAATGAAAGGATCATTCAATATTCACAAATCAACCAATGTGATACATCAAACCAATAAGAGAATAAAAATCATATAATCATTTCAGCAGAACATAAAGAAGCATTTGACAACATAGTCCAACATCCATTCAAACCCATAGGTAACATCATATTCAGTGGGAAAAAACTGAGAACTTTCTCCCTAAGGCCAAGAACAAGACAAAGATGTCTACACTCACCACTGTTATTTAACATAGTACTGGAAGTCTTAGCCACAGCAATTAGATGACAAAAAGAAATAAAAGTCAACCAAATTGGCAATGAAGAAGTCAAACATTCACTATTTGCAGATGACACGATACTGTATATAAAAAAAAACTTAACTCTGCCAAAAAAATTGCTAGAACTGATACAAGAATTAATTAAATTCACAGGACACAAAATCGATGCACATAAATCTGTTGCATTTCTATATACAAATAATGAAGCAGCAGAAAAAGAAATTAAGGAATAAATCCCATTTAGAATTACACAATAAGCAATAAGATATGTAGGAATAAATCTAATCAAAGAGGTGAAAGACATGTACTCTAAAAATTATAAAACACTGATGAAAGGAATTGAAGATAACACAAAGAAATGGAAAAATACTCCATGCTCATGGACTGGAAGAACAAATATTGTTTAAATGTCTATATTCCCCAAAGCAATGTACACATTTAATGCAAATCTATCAAAATACCAACAGCATTTTTCACAGAACTACAAACCCTAACATTTGTATGGAACCACAAAATACCCTGAATAGCCAAAGCAACCTTGTAAAAAGAAGGCTAAGAGTTACATTACATAGCTATAGTGATCAAAAGAGTATGGTACTGGTGCAAAAATAAACACATAGGTTAACAGAATAGAATAGAAAACCTAGAAATGAACCCACAACTATGGCCAATTAATCTTCCACAAAGCAGGAAAGAACATCCAATGGGAAAAAGGCAGTCTCTTCAACAAATGCTATTGGGAAAAGTGGACAGCAACCTGCAAGAGAATGAGACTGGAGTACTTCCTTACACCATACACAAAAATAAGTTTTAAATAGATTAAATATCTAAATGTAAGACTTGATGATGGACAAAGATGGTGGAACAGCATGGAAGTTTTTTTTTTTTTTGCATCTCTCATCCCTGAAATGCAGCCAGATAAACACTAAACCATCTTGCACACCTAGAAAACTTATTTGAGGATTAACACAACAATCTTCACAACCTGAACAGAACTCAGCAGGTACTCAGCGTGGAGAGGTAAATTGGGGGAGAGAGAAGCCGAGGAGGGCAGAGAGCTGTTTTTGCTTGTGGAGAGAGGATGGGAGGATGGGGGAAAGTATGGGAAAAGCACCCCACCCCAAAAACAGCTGGAGAGAAAAAGGAAAAGTGGAAACAGCCCCAAGGGTCTCAACATAAAAGGGAGAAAGGAGAAAGGAGAGGGTTTAAATTCCCTTAAGACTCTATAAACAGGGGAAGCACAGAGTCTGAAACTCTGTAGCTCGATACCTGGTGGTCCTCTGGTGGGAAGGGTGAATCCCCAGGTGTAGAGAGGAGCTCTGAGGGGTCCCCAGGGCCACACAGGAAGTAGCAGTTTCCTTTTGGGGAGGACATTTGATAAAGGCTGTGTGGCCTCCCCACAGGCAAAGGTCCCAGTGAACCCTGGAGAACAACCACATTCACTGGTATTGGAACAAGGATGTTAAGAGTGAAGCCTGGTGCCAGATGTGTGTTGTGATTTACCATAAACTCTGAAACACCACTGGTACATGATCGTGTGAAGTTTTTCTGGGGCATGCTGGCACCCAGCAGCAGTCTTTGGTCATTGGCAGCAGTGTGGTCTTGCGAATGCTCCTGAGGGTGGGCTGGCACCTGGCCATTGCTCAGTGAGACTCTCCTCCAGAGGATCTGAGCATGTCAAAGTCACATCCCTAAGAAGTGAGAGGTTGGGAAACACAGCCCCATCTGAGATAAAACTCAGGAGGGAGGTGCTGCCTGGCAGCCTGATGGGTTGGTCACCAACAGTGTAGAAGCGGGGAGTGGATGGAAGCTGGAGACAAAGGAGGGGTGCTTCATTGCTGGTCAGGGAGAGCACAGAGTTCCAATACTAGAGACTGGGTAGCCCGGTGATGCCATTTTCATCCCCCAACACATGCACATAAACACCTGCACGTGCCACAACAATCCACCCCAGTAAGCTAAGCAGCGCCATCTAGTGTAAAACAAGCCCCACCCAACTGGGCCAACTGCATTCTTGATGAACACAAGTTTCTCCATCTGCTTGGTTTATGGACTATAAAGTGCTTCATTGTTTGACTTCTATGGGAAACCAACTGTAATTTAGTCGTATTTCATTCTGTTTGCTGGTCCATTTATTCAATTTTTTTCTTTTTCTTTTCTTATTCTTGAATACGGGAGAAAATTTTTTTATTTTCCATTTTTATTAAAAAGATTTTAATTTTTTTCTACTATATTTTTTACTTTTTTGTAAATTTTTTAAATTATATTTTACTTCTATCATTTCATTTTATTCTATTTTATTGTGTTCATTTTTTCAGATTTTCAAATGTTTTCCTTTTTTTCCCTATTTTTTCTTCTTTTCTTATCTTTTGCCTTTTTCTCTAATCTATCAAACTTCTTTCAACAACTATACCAAAACACATCTAAGATCTAGCATCCTTTCTTTGATTTTTTTGTGTTGTTTTTAATATTTAATTTTTATTTCTTTTTTACATTATTAATTCCTTTTCTTCTTTCAAAATGATGAAACGAAGGAATTCACCCCAAAAGAAAGAACAGGAAGAAATGACATCTAGGGACTTAATGCAGATACAAGCAAGATGTCTTAACTTGAATTTAGAATCATAATAAAAATACTATCTGGGGTTGAAAATAGATTAGAATTTCTTTCTGTGAAGATAAAAGAAGTAAAAGCTAGTCAGGATGATAATGAAAATGCTACAATTGAGCTGTGATCTCAAATGAATGCCACAGTGGCAAAAATGGTTGAAGCAGAGCAGCGAATCAGTGATAAAAGAGATAAAAACTCTGATAAAAACATAAAAACTTATGGAGAATAATAAAGCAGAAAAAAAAAAGAGGGAGACCAAGGCAAAAGAGCACGATATAAGAATTAGAGAACTCAGTGACTCATTAAAAAGCAACATCAGAATTATGGGGTCCCAGAAGATACAGAGAGAGAAAAGGGGGTAGAAAATTATGTGAGCAAATCATAGCAGAAAACTTTCCTAACCTGGAGAAAGACACAGACATCAAAATCCAGGAAGTACAGAGAACTCCCACTAGATTCAACAAAAACTGACTATCTACAAGGCATATCATAATCAAATTTACAAAGTACTCAGGCAAGGAAAGAATCCTGAAAGGAGCAAGGGAAAAAAAGTCCTTAACCTACAAGGGAAGACAGATTAGGTTCTCAGCAGACCTATTCACAGAAATGTGGCAGGCCAGAAAGGAGTGGCAAGATACATTTAAAGTGCTGAATCAGAAAGATATGAAGCCAAGAATTCTTTATCCAGCAAGGCTGTCTTTCAAAATAGAAGGGTATATAAAAAGATTCCCAGACAAACAAAAATAGGAGTTCATGACCATTAAACCAACCCTGCAAGAAATTTTAAGAGGGACTCTCTGAGGAGAGAAAAGGTAAAAAAAAAAAAAACCAAACAAACAAAACAAACAAACAAACAAACAAAAAAACTCCAAAAGCAACAAAAACTAAAAAGGACCAGAGAATACCACCAGAAACTCTGATTCTACAGGCAACATAATAGCAATAAATTCATATCTTTCAATACTCATTCTAAACGTCAAAGACATAGGGTAACAGAATGGATAAGAAAACAAGATCCATCTATATGCTGTTTACAAGAGACACATTTTAGTCCTAAAGACCCCTTAAGGTTGAAAATAAGGGGATGGAGAACCATCTATCATGCTAATGGTCACCAAAAGAAAGCTGGAGTAGCCATACTTATATCAGACAAGCTAGATTTTAAAATAGACTGTAACAAAAGATGAAGGGCATTATATCATAATTAAAGGATCTATCCACCAAGAAGACCTAACAATTGTAAACGTTTATGCTCCAAACATGAAAGAAACCAAATATATAAATCAATTAATCACAAACATAAAGAAACTCATTGATGATAATACCAAAAATCATAGGGGACTTCAACATCCCACTTACAACAATGGACAGATCATCTAATCAGAAAATCAACAAGGAAACAGTGGCTTTAAATGACACACTGGACCAGATGGACTTAACAGATACATTCAGAACATTTCATCCTAAAGCAGCAGAATACACATTCTTCTCGAGTGCACATGGAACATTCTCCAGAATAGATCACATACTGGGACACAAATCAGCCCTCAACAAGTACAAAAAGATTGAGACCATACCGTGCATTTTATCAGACCTCAGCCCTGTGAAACTTAAAATCAATCACAAGAAAAAATTTGGAAAGATAACAAATACTTTGGAGACTAAAGAACATTCTACTAAAGAATGAATGGGCTAACCAAGAAGTTAAAGACAAAATTAAAAAGTACATGGAAGCCAATTAAAATGATAACACCACAGCCCAAAACCTCTGGGATGCAGCAAAGGTGGTCATAAGAGGGAAGTATATAGCAATCCAGGCGTTCTTAAAGAAGGAAGAAAGGTCTCAGATACACAACCTAACCTTACACCTTAAAGAGCTGGAAAAGAACAGCAAATAAAACCCCAAAACAGCAGAAGACAGGAAATAATAAGGATTAGAGCAGAAATCAATGCTATCAAAACCAAAACAAACAAACAAACAAAACAAAACCCATAGAATAGATCAATAAAACCAGGAGCTGGTTCTTGAAATAATTAACAAAATTGATAAACGCCTAGCTAGATTGATCCAAAAGAAAAAGGAAAGGACCCAAATAAATAAAATTACAAATGAAAGAGGAGAGATCACAACCAACACTACAGAAATACAAACAATAGTAAGAGAATATTATGGGCAATTATATGCCAATAAAATGGGTAATCTGGAAGAAATGGACAAATTCCTAGAAACATATAAACAAAAACAGAGACTGAAATCAATGGGACAGAATAGAGAACCCAGAAATGGACCCACAAACGTATGGCCAACTAATCTTTGACAAAGCAGGAAAAAATATCCAGTGGAGTAAAGAGAGTCTCTTCAGCAAATGGTGCTGAGAAAAATGAAGAGGGACATACAGAAAAATGAACCTGGACCACTTTCTTACACCATACACAAAAATAAACTCAAAATGGATGAAAGACCTAAAGGTAAGACAGTAAGACATAAAAATCCTAGAGGAGAAAGCAGGCAAAAGCCTCTTTGACCTTGGCCTCAGCAACTTCTTACTCAACATGTCTCTGGAGGCAAGGGAAACAAAAGCAAAAATGAACTATTGGGACCTCATCAAAATAAAAAACCTCTGCACAGTGAGGGAAACAATCAACAAAACTAAAAGGCAACTGAGGAATGGGAGAAGATATTTGCAAACAACATATTGGATAAAGGGTTAGTATCCAAATCTATAAATAAATAATCTAACTCAACACCCCCAAAATAAATAATCCAGTGAAGAAATGGGCAAAAGACATGAATAGACACAAAGAAGACATCCAGATGGTCAACTGACACATGAAAAAATGTTCAACATCACTCATCACCAGGGAAATAAAATTGAAACCACAATGAGATACTACTGCACACCTGTCAGAATGGCTAACAACTCAAGCAACAACAGATGTTGGCGAGGATGTGGATAAAGAGGATCTCTTTTGCACTGCTGGTGGGAATTCAAACTAGTGCAGCCACTCTGGAAAACAGTATGGAGGTTCCTCAAAAAATTAAAAATAGAACTACCCTATGACCAAGCAATTGCACTACTAGGTATTTTTCCAAGTGATACAGGTGTGCTGTTTCAAAGGGGCACATGCACCCCAATGTTTATAGCAGTGCTATCAACAATAGCCAAAGTATGGAAAGAGCCCAAATGTCCACCAACAGATGAATGGGTAAAGAAAATGTGGTATATATATACAATGGATTATTACTCGGCAATCAAAAAGAATGAAATCTTGCCATTTGCAACTATGTGGATGGAACTAGAGGATATTATGCTAAGCGAAATTAGTCAGTCAGAAAAAGGTAAATATCATGTGCCTTCACTCATATATGGAATTTAAGATACAAAACAGATGAACATAAGAGAAGGGAAGCAAAAATAATATAAAAACAGGGAGGGGGACAAAACGTAAGAGACTCTTAAAATACAGAGAACAAACTGAAGGTTGCTGAAGGGGTTGTGGGTGGGGGGATGGGATAAGTGGGTATGGGGCATTAAGGAATCTATTCCTGAAATCATCATTGCAGTGTATGCTAACTAACTTGAATGCAAAATTAAAAATTAATTAATTAAAAATTAACTAATCATTTAAAAAATAAATAAATGTGAGACTTGAAACCATAAAAATCCTAGAGGAAAGCACAGGCAATAACTTCTTTGACATCAGATGCAGCAACTTCTTTCTAGATATATCTCCAGAAAAAAGGGAAACAAAAAAAAAAACTATCAGGACTTCATAAAAATAAAAAACTTCCTCACAGCAAAGGAAACAACCAACAAACTAAGACAGCCTACTGAATTGTAGAATATATTTGCAAATGACATATCTGAAAAAGAGTTAGTATCCAAAATATGTTAATAACTTATAAAAGTCAACACCCAAGGGAGAGAAGATAAGATGGCAGAGTAGTAGGGGCACCCTGAGCTTGCCTCATTCCTTGAATACAGCTAGATCAACATCAAATCATTTTGAACAACTAGGAAATCTATCTGAGGATAAAGAAAACAATATGCACTCGGAGGGAGAGAATATGGCAGATGAAAGGTTTGGAGCTGTGCTTTGAGGGACAGGAAAGCCATGGTTTTGCAGAAAGAAGAGAACCCTTTTCACAGAGAGAGGTCAGGAAGAGAAGGAGAGTGGTGGGGAGCATGTAGGTGGAGCAACATGTAGGATTCATGTAAAACTCCATGGTGTGGGAATCCCATAGGTCACACTGGGAGAGATCGTTCCCCTTCCTGGTGTACATTTAGAAGAGGGTTTTTTGCCTCTTCAAGGACAAAATTCCTGCCTGGATCTATTGAGAAGTCATTCAATAGCAGCAAATAGAGGCACACATAGATTGCAGATATCTTTGTGGTAGCTTTTTGCTGTGCACAATAGACTCCACCCTTGTGTGACTGTTTTTCTGGGACAGAAGGGAGCAGGAGAAAGAGGCATGCACAGACTGCAGTTAACCTGGTCACAGCTTTTCAGTGTGCTCCACAGTAGACCCCAGCCACAGTGCTCTTGCCCTGATACTACTTTTCTGGAGAAGAATGGTAGAGGGAATGCAGAGAGTCTCTCCTCTGGAGGAGAGGAGTGGGTTTTGCCAGGCCCTTTAAAATTTGGAGTTTTGAATCCCAGCCAGCAGCCAGAGATAAAACACAGAACTGTGGTTTGGGGCATGTCGATTATCAGGACAAAGACAGGTTAAGGAAAAGACTCTGACTAAACATGGGACACTTTTTTTGTGAGGGCCTCCTAACAGAGACAGCCACAAGTTGCCTTCCGAGGAGACAAGAGGGCGAGGTGACATTATATTTCACCTACCCCCACCCACCAAAACACTCAGAATTCAGAAAAAAACACTGAGCCACCTAATGGAGGCCAGAGCCACTTACACCAGGCCCTGCCCCCCTGCACCCTGGAGACCCATTTCCACTGAAACAAGTCAGCCTAAGAATAAGCACAGCAGGAGAAGACCTGCAGAAGACCAGCACAAAAAACTCCCTTGCACCAAGTCTATAGATCATAGTGCTGCAAAGCTTCAGCTCTAGGAGAAATAGGTTCTAACTTCCATTTTACTTTTATTCTTTATTCTTTTCTTATTACCTCATCATTTATTCTCTTATATTTTAATTCCTTTATTTACTTATTATTATTATATTTTGTTTTCATATATATTCTTTTAATTTTTTAATTTTTATTTTATTATTTATTTTCATTATATTTTATTTGTTTTTGGATCTGGATTCATCTACAAGCAGACTAAAACACACTTAGGATCTAAGGGTTTTTTGTGGGTTTTGTTGTTGTTGTTGTTGCTTGTTTTTCTTTTTCTTTGTTTTTTGCTTGTTTGTTTTTCTTTATTTTCTTCTTTTCTGGACAAAATGGTGATACTGAGAAATTCACCCCAAAAGAAAGAAACAGGCAGTAGAACTCATGACCCGGGATTTAATCAATACAGATATAAGTAAGATGTCTGGACTATGATTTAAAACCATAATTATATGGATATTAGCTAGGCTTGGGAAAAGCATTGAAGACACTAGGGAATCCCTTTCTGTAGAGATAAAAGAACTAAAATCTAGTCAGGCTGAAATTAAAAATGCTATAAGTGAGATGCAGTCTCAGATGGGTGCCATGACATTGAGAACAGATGAAGCAGAGCAGCGAATCAGTGAGATAGAAGATAAAATTATGGAAAATAATGAAGCTGAAAAGAAGAGAGAAAAGGCAAAAGATCATAATACGAGTCTTAAGAGAACTCAGAGACTTATTAAATGGGAATAACGTTTGTATCACAGGAGTCCCAGAAGATGAAGAGAGAAAAAAGGGGGAATAAGGTTTATGTGAGCAAATTATAGTTAGAAACTTCCCTAATCTGGAGAAAGACACAAACGTCAAAATCCAAGAAGCATAGAGACCTCTCATTAAATTCAACAAAGTCTGACCATCACCAAAATATATCATAATCAAATTCCCAAAATACACAAACGAGGAAGGAATCCAGAAAGCAGCAATGGGGAAAAAGACATTAACTTACAAAGGAAGGCAGATCAGGTTTACAGCAGATCTATCCCCAGAAACTTGGCAGGCCAGAAAGGAGTGGCAGCATATATTCAACGTACTGAATGGGAAAAACATGCAACCAAGAATTCTTTATCCGGCAAGGCTGCCCTTCAGAATAAAGGAGAGATAGAGTATCTCAGATAAACAAAAACTAAAGGAGTTCATGACCACTAAACCAGCCCTTCAAGAAAAATTAAAGGGGACTCGTTGAGTGGAGAGGAAAAAAAATACTGAAGCAACAAAGACAAGAAACAACCAGAGATCATCACCAGAAACACCAACTCTACAGGCAGCACAATGGCACTAAATTTATATCTTTCAATAATCACTGTGAATGTAAATGGACTAAATGCTCCAATCAAAAGACATAGGGTATCAGAATGGATTTAAAAAAAAAAAAACAAGATCCAGGCACATGTGGGTGGATCAGTCAGACTTCAGCTCAGGTCATGATCTCGTGGTTTGTAAGTCTGAGACCCATATTGGGCTTACTGCCAACAGCCTGTCAGCACAGAGCCCATTTCAGATCCTCTGTCCCCCTCTCTTTTTCTCTCCCCTGCTTGTGCTCTCTCAAAAAAATAAATAAATATTAAAAAAAAAAACAAGAGCTATCTATATGGTGTGAAAAGAGACTCATTTTAGACCTAAAAACACTTGCAGATTGAAAATGAGGGGATGGAGAATGGTCTATCATGCTAATGGATATCAAAAGAGAGCCAGCGTAGCTCTACTTGTGTCAGACAAACTAAATTTTAAAACAAAGACTATGACAAGAGATAAAGAAGGGCATTATATCATAATTAAGCGGTCTAACCATCAAGAAGATCTAACAATCATAAATATTTATGCCCCAACTTGGAACACCCAAAATATATAAATCAATTAATCACAAATATGAAGAAACTCACTGATAGCAAATACTGTAGGAGACTTTAACACCCCACTTACTGCAATGAACAAAGCATCTAAGCAGAAAATCAACAAGGAAACGATGGCTTTGAATGACACACTGGACCTGATGAATTTAACAGGTATATTCAGAGCATTTCATCCTAAAGCAACAGAATACACATTCTTCTTGAATGCACACGGAACATTCTCCAGAATACATCACATCCTGGGTCACAAATCAGCCCTCAACAAGTACAAAAAGATTGAGATCATACCATGCATTTTCAGATCACAACACTATGAAACTTGAAATCCACCACAGGAAAAAATTTGGAAAGCTCTCAAACACACAGAGGTTAACAAACATCCTATTAAAGAATGAATGAGTTAGCCAGGAAACTAAAGAGGAAATTTAAAAAAATACATGGAAGCCAATAAAAATGAAAAAACTATAGTCCAAAACCCTTTGGGATTCAAAGACAGTCCTGAGGGGAAAGTATATTTCAATGTAGGCTTATCTCAAGAAGCAAGAAAAGTCCTAAATACACAACCTGACCTTGCACCTAAAGGATCTAGAGAAGGAACAGCAAATAAAGCCTAAAGCTGGCAGATGAAGGGAAATAATAAAGATTAGAGCTGAAATAAGTGATATAGAAACAAACAAAAAAAAACCCAGTAGAACATAGCAAGAAAACAAAGAGCTGGTTCTTTGAAAGAATAAACAAAATTGATAAACCTCTAGCCATATTTATCAAAAAGAAAAGGACCCAAATAGATAAAATCATGAGTGAAAGAGGAGAAATCACAACCAACACAACAGAAATAGAAATAAATATAAGAGAATACTATGAAAAATTATATGCCAACAAACTGTACAATCTGGAAGAAATAGACAAATTCCTAGACACTCACATGCTACCAAAACTCAAACAGGAAGAAATAGAAAATTTGAACAGACTGATTACCAGAAATGAAATTGAATCAGTGATCAAATATCTCCCAACAAAGTCTAGGGCCAGACAGCTTACCAGGAGAATTCTACCAGACATTCAAAAAAGAATTAATACCTATTCTTTTCAACTGTTCTAAAGAATAGAAATGGAAGGAAAGCTTCAAACTCATTCTACAAAGCCAGCATTACGTTGATTCAAAAACCAGACAAAGACCCCACTATAAAGGAGAATTACAGGCCAATATCCCTGATGAACATGGATGCAAAAATTCTCAACAAAATACTAGCAAATATAATTCAACATTACATTAAAGGAATTATTCACCATGATCATGTGGGATTTATTCCTGGGCTGCAGGATTGGTTTAATATTTGCAAATCAATTGAGATATACCATGTTAATAAAAGAAAGGATAAAAACCACATGATCCTCTGTCATAGACTCTAAGTCTAAAGTTCTCTTTTGGCCAGCAAAAGAGCGGGACACAGGATGAAAAGCGATAGATGGCTAATGTCCAGGGAAAGACAAGAGCCCTGAATAAGGGTCCTTGCCCTGTATTTATTCATGTCAGAAGGCTTACAAATGTGATGGGCATGTACAAAGAGACAAACTGTGAACATTAACTTGGGGATGTGAAGGAAAAAGGGGGTTTGAAGATATACAGTGTTTGGGGTTTGGGTCAATATAAAACAAAATCCTGGCGCCAGGCAGATGGGTAGATGGTTGTTAATAGCAGACATGAGACAGCACCTCTGTTTATCTTAGCTAGCCTAGGGGATAAGGCAGATAGGGGAAATAACCTCAGGGTTAACAAGGCACTTTTTCTTTTGTTAACCATTTCCACTCTGGGCTGCTTCACCTGCAGCACAGTGGTCTATAGTCCAATTTACCTGTTTACCTAACTTGGTCCTTTCTGCCTGTGAAATAAGCTTTTTGCTATAGTAGTAAATTGGGGGATGCTTCTGTCCTGAACACCTAATCTTGCTTACCTCATATACCTTTGTATTGGGTGCCTTTGCCCCTCTCTGCACCCTGTCTCTATTCTGGGGTGCCTTTGAACCCCCATATTTTTGGTGCCCTTGCACCTCCCTATTCTTGCGGTGCTAATCTTGTTTACCCAAACTCGGGTGTGAGCATCCTATGGCTTTGTATTTCTTTATGCCTTGTTAACCCATTGGTGTAAGTCTGGGGATTCCTAAGCTTATTCCCCACAGTCCTCTTAATAAATGCAGAAAAAGCATTTGTCAAAATACAGCTTCCTTTCTTGATAAAAACGCTCAACAAAATAGGGATAGATAAAACATACTTCAAAATCAGAAAGGCCATATGCAAAAGACCCACAGCTAATATCCCTAATGGGGAAAAAATGAGAACCTTTCCCCTACAGTCAGGAACAAAACAAGGATGTCCACTCTCACCACTACTATTTAACATAGTACTGGAAGTCTTAGCCTCAGGAATCAGACAACAAAAAGAAATAAAGGGCATACAAGTCATCCAGGAAGAAATTCAAAATTTCACTATTTGCAGATGACATGATACTCTCCATGGAAAATCCAAAGGACTCCACCAAAAAATCGCTAGAACGGATACATGAATTCAGCAAAGTCACAGTGTATAAAATCATTGTGCAGAAATCTGTTGCATTTCTATACACCAATAATGAAGCAAGAGAAAAAAGAATTCAAGGAATCGATCCCACTTGCAATTGCACCAAAACACAGGGTGCTGGTTGCTCAATCGGTTAAGCATCAAACTCCAGATTTCAGCTCAGGTCATGATTTCACAGTTCGTGAATTCGAGTCCCCCATCAGGCTCTGCACTGACAGTGTGGGCCTGCTTGGGATTTTCTCTCTCTCTTTCCTTCTCTCTCCCATGCCCCCAAAGCAATTAAATAAACTTAAAAAAAATGCACCATAACTCATAAAATACCTAGGAATAAACCTAACCAAGGAGGTAAAAGATCTGCACACTGAAAATGATAGAATGCTTATGAAAGAAATTGAAGAGGACACAAAGAAACGAAGAGACATTCCATACTTGTGGATTGGAAGAACAAATACTGTAAAATGTCTATACTACCTAAAGCAATCTACACATTTAATGCAATCCCTATAAAAATACAAAGAGCATTCTTCACAGAGCTAGAACAAACAATCCTTAAATTTGTATGGGACCACAGGAGACCCCGAATAGCTGAAGCAATCCTGAAAAAGAAAAACAAAACTGGAGGCATCATTATTTTGGACTTCAAACTGTAGTGATCAAGACATTATGGTACTGGTAAAAAACAGACAGGTAAACAGAAGAGAATAGAAAACCCAGAAATAGAACTACAACTATATGGTCAACCAATATTAAACAAAGCAGGAAAAAACATCCAATGGAATAAAGACAGTCTCTTCAACAGATGGTGTTGGGAAATCTGGATTGTGACATACAGATGAATGAAACTTGGCCATTTTCTTACACTACACACAAAAATAAATTCAAAATGGAGGAAAGACCTAAATGTGAGATAGGAAACCATCATAATCCTAAAGAATGACACAGGCAGCAACCTCTTTAACCTCGGCCAGAGCAACTTCTTACTACACACATCACCAAAGGCCAGAGAACAAGAGAAAACATAAACTACTGGGACTTCATCAAGATAAAAAGCTTCTGCACAGCAAAGGAAACAACAAAACTAAAAGGCAGCCTATGGAATGGGAGAAGACACTTGCAAAGGACATATTGGATAAAGGGTTAGTATCCAAAATCTGTAAAGAACTTATCAAACCCAACACCCACAAAACAAACAACCCAGTTAAGAGATGGACAGAAGACATGAATAGACACTTTCCCAAAGAAGACATCCAGATGGCTAACAGACACATGAAAAGATGCTCAACATCACTCATCATCAAAACCACCATGAGATACCCCCTCTCACCTGTCAGAATGGCTAAAATTAACAACAAAAGAAACGTGTTGGTGAGGATGCGGAGAAAGGTGAACCCTCTTACACTGTTGGTGAAAATGCAAACCAGAGCAGCCACTCTGGAGAACAGTGTGGAGGTCCCTAGAAAGTTAAAAATAGAACTGCCTTTAGGGAAAAAAATAGAACTACCCTAAGATTCAGCGATTGCACTATTAGGTATTTACCCAAATGATAGAAAAATACAGATTCAAAAGGGTACCCGCACCCTGATGCTTATCGCAGCATTATCAACAATAGCCAAACTATGGAGAGAGCTAAAATATCCATCGGCTAATGATAAAGAAGATGTGGTATATATACACAATGGAATATTACTCATCTATCAAAAAGAATGAGATGTTGCCATTTGCAACAACGTGAATGGAGCTAGAAAGTATTGTGCTAAGCAAAATCAAACAATCAGAGAAAGACAAACACCATATGATTTCACTCATATGTGGAATTTAAGAAACAAAACAGATGAACAAATGGGAGGTAGGGGGAAGAGAAGACAGGGAAATAAAACACAAGAAACCATTAAAGATAGAGAACAAACTAAGGGTTGATGGATAGAGGTGGATGGGAGATGGGATAGATTGGTAATGGGTATTAAGGAGGGCACTCGTGATGAGCACTGGTGTTGTATGTAAGTGATGAAACACTAAATTACTTCTGAAATAAACAAAACAAAAACAAACCTTAACACACACACACATGCAAAACGAATAATCTAATTTAAAAATAGGCAGATGACATACACAGACATTTCTCCAAAGAAAACATCCAAATGGCCAACACACACATGAAAAGATGTTCAATGTCAGTCATCATCAGGGAAATGCATATCAAAACCGTGATGAGTTATCACCTTACACTTGTCAGAACTGCTAAAATCAAAAGCTCAAGAAACAAGTGTTGGCAAGGATGTGGAGAAAAAGGAATCGTGTTACACTGTTGGTGGAAATGAAAACTGGTGCAACTACTGTGGAACACAGTATGATGGTTCCTCAAAAAAAAAAAATAGTACTACCCTATTTTTCAGTAATCACACTACTGGGTATTTACCCAAAGAATACAAAAGTACTAGTATAAAGGGATATATACACCCCTATGTTTATTACAGCACGATTTACAATACCTAAGCCATGGAAGAAGCCCAAGTGTCCATTGACAGATGAATGAATAAAGAAGTGAGACAGATGATATAGATAGATAGATAGAGAGATAGATAGATAGATAGATAGATGATAGAGAGATAGATAGATATTATTCAGCTATGAAAGAAATGAAATCCTGCCATTTGCAACAACATGAATGGAGCTACAGAGTACAATGCTAAGCAAGATAAACCAGTATGAGAAAGACAAATATCACATTATTTCACTCATATGTATTTTAAAAAACAAAACAGTGAACAAAGGAATGGAAAAAAAGAGACAAAATAAAGAACAGACCTTTAACTACAGAGAACAAACAGATGGTTACCAGAGGGGAGGTGAGTGGGGGTATGTGTGAAATAGATGATGGGAATTAAGAGTACACTTACCTTGATGAGTTTGAATGATATATGGAATTGTTGAATCATTATGTTTTACACCTTAAACTAATATAACTTTATGTTAACTACACTGGAATTAAAATAAATAAAAAATAATTCTAAATAAATAAATAAATAGCCATGTCAACATCCCTTTTATTATGTAATTAGAAGGGGAAAAAAGCACTTCTATAACATTCTTGCCAAAACTCAAAACTTTCATATAACTATGGGGATACATCAAGCAATCTCAAATTGAGGAACATTATACAAAATAAACCAGTACTACTGTTCAGAAGTGTCAAGGTCAGGAAAGATAAGGAAGGACCTAGGAATTGTCACAGATCGTTGGAGACTTAAGAAACATGGTAACTAAATGCAATACTGGATTAGATACTAGATCAGGAAAAGGACATTAGTGGGAAAGTTGGTGAAATTTCAGTAAGGTCTGTAGATTAGTTAATAGTAGTGTATTAATGTTAGTTTTTTTATTTCAATAATTTACCTGGTTATGTAAGATGTTAACATTAAAGTAAGGTGGATAAAAAATATACAGGGATACTTGCACTCTCTTTGCAACATTTATATGAGGCTAAAATGTATTCAAAATAAAGAGCTAAAAAAAGAAACTGTGTTAACAGAAAGAAATATGTGTCTATTGTTATTGCAGTCCCTGCAAAACTTACCCTTGGTTTTAATCTTATTATAAACTAAGCTGCTTTTCCAATTGTTTGATATATAAATGTGCAGACCAAGAAAGAATAAGACCCAGCCTTAATTTGCCCCCATCCCTAATAAAGACTTGTATCAAGGCCTCCCATTTCCTATGTGGTGGGTGTACAAATCTGGGAAGGAAGTTTGGTCTTCAGGAAGCTTTCAGTTTTCACCAAGGAATAATGGATAATAGACCCGGCCCTTAAGATAAGGTTTTCTAATTAGCTTACCTGTGGTTCTGCAGAATCTACAACCTGTTGTTCAAATCTTCCTCTACTTATGGAGAAAATAGCCAAGGCACCTTACCCAAACCACAGATAGCAAAACCCAACTTTGAGAAACAAGTGTGTGTGTGTTTGTGTGTGTGTCTGTGTGTGTCTGTGTGTGCCATTTCTTCTTTAAGGAGAGTTACCAAAGAAGGCCAAGAATTCTGATCTCCTTCACCACTCTCTAGGCTAGTTTAGTTACCTCCTCTCATGCTGCCATGACAATATTCTTCCTTCACTCTTATTAGATGGTATTATTATAGTTATCTGTTTATTTCTCTGTGTGAGCAGGCACCGTGGCAACCTTGTTTACCACTTTTTCCCTAAGCACCCAGCAGAATGCAAGAATATAATATATACTCAAAAGTATTTGTTGGCAGCCACATGGGGTTCAGGGAAGCCCCAACAACAAAGTGAAGAAACTGAGGCACAGAAAGCTGCTGGTAGCAACAAGTGAATGACAGAAAGGCATCCATTCTAGTCTGTAATTGAGCATCTATAATTATGTGAGGAATATGACTATCTGAAAAAAAAAATGAGTGACATACTCCAGCATGTGATGATGCAGAGGTGTAACTAGAAGTCCAGGTAGGTGACTGCCAAAAGATCTCAGAAAGCACCCAAAACGTGACATGGAGATTGACTTCATTAAGATGGAAAAAAAAAAAAAAGACATCCCTCACTCATATCCCATCCTAAAAATAATAATTTGGCATTCTTTGGTGAACAAAAATGCCTTAGTAGGAGCTTTGGGATCCAAGTAGGAGACTGAATCTGCAATTCAGTCCAGATTGAAAACAGCCATTTTGAGAAAACAGGTCCACACCCAAGCAGCTAACTCACCAGGTGTTATCTTAGCTGCAGACATGGAAACCGCTTTGTACCCACGAGAACCTATCTACAGCACCATTTGGCTTTGGTTCTGCCACCAGTACTGTAGGCCAAAGATACCTGGAAGGACATGCACACCCACTTGTGCAGAGTTAGACCACAGAATCTTGGCTGTGGAACCTGAAACAGCGGTGGGGCTCAGTTTCAGCCCTCTCAGCCACAGTCCAGGGTAAGTCTTACCTATCCAGGAACCCATTTAATGACTTGGCATCAACCCTCTCAGGGACCTAGTGGAAACAACACTTGTCTACATCCCTGGTAATAGACTCATTGTCTGAGGACCCAACTGTGGACCCTGAAGCAGACCCTTATCCCAGTACCACCCTCCTGAACAAGGCACTAGAAGTTATCTCATACACCCATGGACCAGACAAGATGCCAGACAAGATACCCCCAAGTCCCTGGTAACAAGCCCACCAACCACAGTCACCACTGCAGACCTAGTAACAGCCTCATCATCAGCTCTAACTCAGCACAACTCTAATTCCAGAGGTAATCCCATCAGCCTGGGGAACTGACAAGAAAATATCTTTACCTGCTGAAACTAGTTATTTTTCACAGAAATAAAAAAGGAAATGCTAAAATTTTTGTTAAACTACAAAAGAGTTGGAATAAAAGCAATCTTGAGGACAAAGCTAGGCTTTGAACCCCATCTTACACCACTCACAAAAATTAACTCTAAATGGATAAAGGACTTAATGTAAGACCTGAAACAATACAACTCCCAGAAAAAAAAAAAAAAACATATGGGAAAAGCTCCTTGACATTTGTCTTGACAATATTTTGGATATGACATCAAATGCATAAGCCACAAAAGCAAAAATAAACAAATGAGACGATATCAAACTAAGAAATTTCTGCACAGCAAAAGAAACAATCAACAAATGAAAAGACAACCTATGGAATGGGAGAAAATATTTGCAATCTATGTATTATATTAGCAATTAATATCCAAAATATATAGAGAACCCACAACTCAATAGCATACAAACACATAATCCAATTAAAACACGGGCAGAGGAACTGAGTAAACATTTTTCCCGTGAAAACTTACAAAAAACTCACAGGTACATGAAAAGGTGTTCATTATCACTAATTATCAGGGAAATGCAAATCAAAACCACAATGGGATATTATCTCACACCTGTTAGAATCGCTGTCTTTGAAAAGACAAGAGATAAATGTTACAAGGATGTGGGAAAAGGGTACTCTTGTGCACTGTTAGTGGTAACATAAATTGGTGCAGCCACTATGGAAAACAGTATGGATGTCCCTCAAAATATTAAAAATGGAGCTACAGTATGATTCAACAATCCTATTTCTTGGTATATATATTTTAAAGAAACACAATCACTATCTTGAAAAGATATCTACACTCCCATATCCACTGCAACATAGTTCATTAGAGCCAAGATGTGGATACAGTTTAAGTGTCCATTAACAGATGGATGAATAAAAAGGATATTGGTCAAAGGGTACAAACTTCCACTTGTAAGATGAATTAAGTTCTGAGGATCTAATACATATCATGATAATTTGTTAACAATACTCTAATATACCCTTGAAAGCTGCTGGAGAGATGTCTTGAAAGCTACTAGAGAGATGCTAGAGATGTCCTTAGCACAAAAAGGAAACAAATTATAATTACATGAGGTGAAAGATGTGTTAACTAACCTTATTGTGGTAATTATTTCACAAAATCAAATTATCCCATTGTATACCTTAAACTTACATATTATATGTCAATTATATATCAATAACCTGGGGGGGAGGACATTTGTTGACTGAGTATAGTAATATATGAAGAAAATATATCTATTCTCACTATAACTGGTGACTATATATAGCAACAATTCCTAGAATCATTATTTTCTGTAAGAATCAGATTTAAGTCTGTGTTCAAAAACCACAGCCAAGTTCCAATTAGAAAAGTTCCCCTGAAGGTTAGATTGTCCCCAGAGTACACAGCCAATTTTCTAGTAGCCTTAGGGGTAAACTACACTTTTATTACTTTGCAAAGCATACTGGAAAAACATTAATAATTTGGTTGAGTTTCATCTGTGAGAATGGTCCAGCTCTGGTCCAAGCAATAAAGCATATCAGAGCCTTAGTTTAGCATTCAGATCACTACTGATATTTTCTTTACCTTAGGGTTTCTTAGTCCTACATACCTTGAACAGGGACCTTTGTACTCAAGCTCTAGTTGCTTTCTAGACATTCCTTTGAGTATCTCAGTAGGTATCTCTCCTGGAGAGGAATCCATTTGGGACATCTTCAAAGCAGCCTCCCATTCAGATAGAAAAAATGTAACTATTTTTCAATATTTTCATTAAAAGAAAGCAGTGCTCCATAACAAATTCCACTGAAAGAAGATAAATGCTTACTTCATCTTTTGGACTCTCTTTTTTCAGCATGTGACACTTTAACATCATTTAAATCATTTCATGATTTTTTATAACTGTGAAGGGCTCTTACCTTGCAGGGATACTGTCAGACAGGTCTATGGGCACTAATGAGGCCAAGATTCCAGATGCAAGGCCCAGGTACACCACACAACTTCTCTCTACTTCATGGGCACAAACTGCACCTGAACTGTGCTTATGAACACTTGTGACACCAAATGTGTGGGTTTTTTCAAACACTAACTAATTCTCCAACATTCCCGACACCCACTACCCAGAGTTAGTCTCAGACTCCACAGTAAGGATTCAGTCCTATAAGACTGTCCCCGCTTCAGATGTTAGTCACAAGTCCAGGTTATAACTGGTACTTCTGAATGATTGGCTATAAATTTGGAAGTTCACACAACCCCCTTCTCAGATTCAATAATTCACCTGAAGAACTCACAGAACTCAGGCAAATACTTTACTTGCTATTGCCAGTTCAGTATAAAGGATACCACTCAGGAAGAGACAAATAGAGAGATGCTTAGGGCAAGGCATTGAAGAAGGGTCAAAAAGCTTTCATGTCTCTCACCACACCACCATCCCAATACCTCACTGTATTCACCAACCCAGAAGCTCTCCAAACCCTGTAATATAGTGGTTTTTACAGAAATTTCACTACATAGGTATAATTTGGCAAATCATTGGCCACTGGTAATTGACTCACTCTCCAGTCCCTCTCTTCTCCACAGGGGTGGGGAGTGGGGCTGAAAGTTCTAACCCTCTAATAATGCCTTTCATAATGTTTCTGGCTAGCTGAAGCTATCTAGGGGCCCCTAGCCACCAGTCATCTCATTAGCCTGCAAAGGACACTCTTACTGTTCCAGAGATTCCAAGGGTTTTAGGAGCTATACACCAGGAACTGGGAATAAGGACCAAATATTTATTTTTTTATTATATGACAGCACCTTAATTCCTACCTCAGTCATGCCATCTATGCAAACTCTTGGCCTCAGGGACTGATCAACAATATAGAGTAGATTAAATTTTAGAAATTCATCATTAAAATTTAAGAAAACCTATAAAGGTATGTTATTGAAAGGTCAGTAGCAGCATCTTTATTTACAAAAAAGTATTGTAACAGTATAACAGCAGTCTTATGATCTGAAAAACAGGGCTCACTACTGGACCTACTAAGTCCCAGGAGCAAATTATTAATTATTCTGAGCTTTGCTTTTCTTACCTGATTTGTAAAATGCGTGATAACCCATTTTACATTATACATTTTCTGTATGTCCCAAATCAGATAATCTATATGGAGGTGCTGGGATAACTATATTAAGTGTTTTATGAAAATATTTTACAGTGGACAGGATTTCATATTTGGTTTCCAAAAAATTGTTCAATTTGACCAAACAACTAACCCCATTGGAAAGAAACTCTTCTATTATATTTCCTGCTATTTATACAACTCTGATACTGCCATTTTGAAATTGCACCTTTAGCCAATTTATCCCCTGTCAGTTTTGAAAATAGTCACTAGCTATTTCTACCTAGCTGTAAATGTTTTCTGAAAACCACAGTGCTTTGACATGCTAAGCAGCAGATTCATAAGTTATTAAAATTTTTTAAACTTTTTTTTATTTTAACATTTTGAAAGAGACAGAGCATGAGTGGGAGAAGGGCAGAAAGAGAGGGAGACACAGTATTGGAAGCAGGCTCCAGGCTCTGAGCTGTCAGCACAGAGCCTGACGTGGGGTTCAAACACATGAGCAATGAGATCATGACCTGGACTGAAGTCAGATGCTTAACCGACTGAGCTACCCAGGCGCCCCAAGTTATTAAATTTTGTAAACACAATTTTATTTCAGAATGCTTAATATATTAATGGGAGATATAAAATATTCATATTTTTATATATTTATTTATATAAATATTTACACGTAAATACAGACGTATATAAACAAGTAACAGGAGATTTGGCTGACCTTTGTCTCTGGTTCTTAAAAGGTACCCTCCAAATCCTTGGAAATTTCCTCAGTGATATAAGTGTCTTTGTTATTCAAAGTAGGTCCCTCAAACCAAACTTGACAGTTTATCCTGATAAGAACTCATGGTGGGTCTCTAGATAGTTTATGAAAATGAGATGATTCAGGATGGGGGCTGGCCACACCAGAAAGACCAGCCATGTGATTAGATGATTGGGGCTTTGAGCCACATGATACTAGCATGACCTGTAGGAAAGGTAGTAGACTAAAGATTAAGTTCAACCTCCTGGCCAATGATTCAATCAATTGTGTCTATGCAATGAAAACACCAATAAATTTTGAACACCAAAATTCAGGTAAATTTCTTTGATTAGCAGCTGGGAGGCTGATATGTCCTGACTCCAAGGAGAAAGGACATGAAAGATTTTCATTTAAAACCCTCCCAGATTTCTCCCTATGTGCTTCTTCTTTTGGGTTTCCTGGTTTGTGTTTCGTGGATCTTTTTGTTTGTTTGCTTTGTGCTATAAGAAAAGTGTTATCACAAATATAGCATTTCATGAATTTTGAAATGCTAAATTTGAAATGCTAAATTTGAATGCTAAATTTTGAAATGTCCAAGGAGAAAGGACATGAAAGATTTTCATTTAAAACCCTCCCAGACTTCTCCCTATGTGCTTCTTCTTTTGGGTTTCCTGGTTTGTGTTTCGTGGATCTTTTTGTTTGTTTGCTTTGTGCTATAAGAAAAGTGTTATCACAAATATAGCATTTCATGAATTTTGTGAGTTGTTCCAGAAAATTACTGAAACTGAGGGGATCAGTTTCAAATCCCCAAATTTGCAGCAAGTTAGTTGGTCAGAAGTGTGAACATGCCAGGGACCTTCACTTCCTCACTATTCCTCTAACTGAAACATTCATTACTACCAATTTTTTCACATACTTGAAATATCCTCTTACTTCTTTTCCATCAATGTCATTCCTGTGCATCCTTCAAAATTCAACTATTTCCATTATCCTTTCAGGGCTTTATGGATGATTCTAGATAATTATGGTTACAAAATTGATTGTATTCTGCCTACTTTGTATGTATACATGATTTATCTCCCATCTGGGTATACAAAGCATGAGGACATGTATTCTACTTGTTTTTTTCTTTCTTCTGGGATATACAGTTATCTATAACAGAACAAGGTAATTTTATTCCAATTTTACTTGTAGCTTCTTTTCATGGTTATGACAAAATTTTGTCAAAATACATCTTTCAGAGAATATATCAAACCCAATTCTTGGTCCTATGGCATTCTACTCTCAAATAGCTATTAAGGCTTTTATTAGTGGTTGGGATCTTGATAAAGTTTTTTCAAGTGTACCACATTACTTATGGCTAAATTCTCATACTGGGAAAATTGAGTTCCCACATTAACTTAATGTAGTGAGTAAGGGAGGAAATAGTGATGGATAAAGCTGAAAAGCTAGGCATAGGACATATCATTCAAGCTTAATAGGTCATGTTAAAGATTCTGGATTTGTCTTATGTGCAAAGGGAATCCACCAAAGCTTTGGAGCAGGATGATGACAAGATCTAATGAATTAGCGGGAGAATAAGAGTAGAAGTGAAGAGATTAGTTGGAAAGCTATTGCAGTAATCTGGATTTTAACAAATAACGATTTGGATTTGGGTGATGGCAGTAGGGATGGGGGTGAGTGGACAGACTGAAGATATATTTGGAGGAACTTTAAATAACACTTGGAGATGAACTGGATTAAGAAGTGAGGGATCAAGAGATCTGGGAATGACTCAGGTTTTGGGGTTGAGCAGCTGAATGCACAGAAGCACTGTTTAGTGAGATGGGGAAGTCTAAAGAGGAACAGATTCATGGATGGAAGAGCAAGTGCTCTATTTTGGATAAGTTGAGTTTAAGATGCCTGGCATATCACATGCAGGTATCAAACTCTGAAGGACTCTGAAGCTCAGAGGCATTATTCTCAGGAATAAAATCTGCACTATAATTGCCTTGCTGTAACCTAATTTCATTTTCAGTGAGAAACCAATTTCATCATTGTATCTTCCAGAGCTACTCACCATGAAGTTGCAGCTTAAATTCTAGCATAAACTTGGCAGTATGGAGACTCTTTTTAAAGACTGTTACAATATCATTTTTAGAGCAATCCTTGAAAAATAAAATGGATCACTGAGCTCAGGACCCAGGATCTCCCAACTTAAGGTTTATTGTGCACCTACCATCTGCTAGGCTACATGCTTTACATGCACTATCATATTCACATAATAATTCTGCAAGGTGCCTCTATTACTTTGCTTCATTTATGAATGAAGAAACCAAGGCTTTGAAAGAGAAAGCAGTTGAATACCATCACAGCTTATTTAGTAAGTGACAGAGCCAGAACTAGAAGCCAAGTGTATCTGATGCCTTCAATCTTCAATTGTTTTCTTGAAGTTATTGTTTTGCATAACATGACAAGCTAAAATGTCAGCAGTATTTTTTCTCTAGAATATGAAATACAACTCCCCTCCCCCACCCGAAGTCTCCCTTTTCCCATTTTCTTCCTTCTTCTTTCTTTTTTTCTTTTTGAAAAAGAAAAACGATCATTGATGTGTAATGGTTTGCACTGAGTACCTTTTTTGAAAAAAATTTTTAAATGTTTATTTACTTTTGAGAGACAGAGAGAGACAGAGTGCGAGTGGGGGGGTGGGGAAGGGCAGAGAGAGAAGGAGATGCAGAATGTGAAGCAGGTTCCAGGCTCTGAGCTGTCAGCACAGAGCCTGACATGGGGCTTAAATCTACAGACCACGAGATCATGACCTGAGACGAGGTTGGACACTTAACTGACTGAGGCACCCAGGCGCCCCTGCACTGAGTACTGTTAACCAGGGAAATTTACCTGAAATTTGGTGTCCAAAATTTGTTGGGGTTTCATTACATAGACATGATTGAATCATTGGCCAGGACTTAATCTTTAGTTTACTACCCTTCCTGGAGGTCATGCTGGTATCATGTGTCTCAAAGCCCCAGCCACCTAATCACATTTATGAAAGGGAGAAAAAAGAAAGAAAGAAAGAAAGAAAGAAAGAAAGAAAGAAAGAAAGGGAAAAGTGGTTCTTCCCTGAGTAATGGACAAGGAAAGATGGATAGGATTCAATACGCCAATGATGTGGGTAAAATTAGGCTTTCTTAAGGCACTGTTAAATATGCTCATAGCTGAGCTACAGAAAGAAAACATTTGCTCTGCCTTCACTAGAAAACCATTATAATTTGTTGGATGGGGAATGAACAACTCCTACAGCAGCTGCTGTATTCATTAATTACTCAAGTAGGTTCAGCTATGAGGAAAAGGCACTCTGCTCAGGCATTTAGCCTATTACCATTTAAAAAAAAAAAAAACTGACCACACCCTCTGCATTACCCTTGTGGTCTTAATTTATTAGGATGTAAGTCAGCTTTGAAATTAATACAAAGTGAGTATGCAAGTTAAAGACTGACAAACTGATTCCAAAGTTGGTCTTGAATTGTTTTTTAAGTCTCTTTTTCTATACACCCACTCCAGACTTTACCAAATGCAGAGGTTCAATTCAACAAATCATTCCTCTTTTATAGCTGATTGTTGGCACCATATTCTTTATCCCTAATGAAAGAACAATGAGCCATGTTAATATTTCATGGGGGTAAGAAATAATTTGAGTTATTTTGAATCTTCCTGTTAGTATGGCAGACAGTGTTCATGAAATATATAACATTTGGGATAGTCATACCATACTTCTTACCTGTTCATGAACAATGAAGCTTATACTTGTCAATGGACATTGAGTTGTGTTTTTGTTTTTGTTTTTTGTGTTTTTTTTTTTGCTGTTACAAACTGCACTGCTATGAATATTCCTATAATTTCTTCACCTGTCCCTTGGTGCAAATGTGCAAGAATTTCTCTTGAAGTGGGACTGATGAATCATGGGGTATTTTTATCACTATTTTTTATTCCAAAGTGGTCATACCAATTTACATTATTGTGATCCACGATATATGTGTTCTTGCTTCATATCTCACCAAAACTATTTGTTTGCTAATTTCATGGGTGAGATTATATAGTATTACATTATGGTTTTAATGTGCATTTCCTTAACTACTAATGAGGTAGAACATTTTTTAATAGGTTAACTGGCTATTTAGCTTTCTTTTCCTGTAAAATGCATATTCAAGTTTTTGCCCATTTTTCTATTGATTTTTTTCTAACTAATGTGTATAAGTAATATGTATATATCCTGGATACTGAGCTGTTATCAGTTTAATCAGTTGCAAATGTCTTCCCCCAGTTTGTGCCTTGTATTTTCACTCAATCATTGTGCTGTCTTTTGTTAAACAGAAATTCTTAATTTTAATATGGCTAAACTTATTAATCTTTTCATTTATGGTTTATGTCTTTTGTCTTATTTAATAAATCCTTCTCTACTCCAAGTCATTAAGGTATTTTTCTATATTGCTTCTAACAATTTCATTATTTTGCTTTTCATATTTAAATCTGTTCAAAAAGTTTTTATTTGAGTATAGTTGACACATAGTGTTATTTACATTAGTTTCTAAATCATAATGCATCTAGAATTTATTTTTACCACATAGACAATCAATTCTCCCTGCATCATTTATTCAAATATTCATTCTTTCCCTCACTGATTTGCTTTAAGTTTTCATATACACATAGATATATTTAAATCTCAATTCTGTTCCAATAATCTATTTGTCTATCTTTGAACAGCTTTATAAATGTTAATATTTAATATCCTGGTAGAACAAATCCCCCAATGTCATACTTGCTCAGGAATACCTTGTTTATTCTTCATCCTTTGCATTTCCACATAAACTTTAGAACTGACTCTTCAGGTTTAAATACACAATTGGGATTTTGATTAGAATTGCACTGAAACTACAGATCACTTGGGATAAGTGAAACCTTTACAATAATATGGTTTCTAATCTATAAACATGGCATATTTCTTTATTTGGGTTTTTCTCTAATGTCTTTCAATAAAGTTTTGGAATTTGTGCCATAAAGTACTTAGATACTTCTTGTTAGGTTTCTATGAAGAACTTAATATTTCTTAACACTATTGTAAACTTTATTGAATTACACCTTCTGTTGCTATTGCATAACGATGTAATCACTTTTTAGCATATTTTCATTATGCCTAATAAGCCTGCTAAACTTTCATATTAATTCAAATAATTTACCTATTGACTAATTTTCCAATCTTTATACTTTTTTCCTATTTTTTCCTTTTTCTTACCATATCACATTAGCTAGAACCTTTACTACAATGCTGAAAGAAAGCAGATGATAGACTCTCCTCTTGTTCCTGATCTGAAAGGGAATGCTTTTGACTTTTCAACACTGGGTTATGCCAACATTTAAAGTTGAAGAAATCATGCTGCTGAAAAGTAAAGCTGCTGTTCAAGATCATAAGTCCTCTAAGTGTTAAACTCAGGATTCAACATAGATCTAAGATCCATGTTCTTTTTATCAATTTATGTTGGTGGACAAACAAGTTAGCTAGTGAGACTGAAAACAGGCAGAGGCAAAGAAGTACATTTGGATTTAAAACAATCTAAATCACAATAAAAATAAAAGTCTTTGAGCTTTGCTAAAACTTCAGAAAATCTTGGGAATCATTCTGAGGGGCAAACATGAATATGATTTTTCCTTAAATTTGCTTGATGACTCCCTGCTACTCACAAGGATAAAGTCCAAATCCTCAGCACTACCTTTCCAGATTTATTTCTAGCCATCCTATCTTCAAATACCTTCAACCTTGCACCATTCCCAACTGTGTTACATATTTTTCATTCTCCTGTGACATTGAGCATTCAGTCCTTCCCCCTGTTGTACAATTAAGAATCCTTACCATTCATTCATTCATTCAACCAACAGATACCAAGAGCCTAGAATGTGGCAAAAGTTACAGTAACCACTGAGGATACAATGGTAAAGAAAACAGAATTAGTCCACGCATTTGTCAAAGCTTCAGAGAACAACTTGTTGTGGCAGAGGAATAAGAGAAAGAATAGCACTATTCTAATTGTCTTTATATTTGTTTTAATTGAGTTTTTAATTTGAAACCTGGTTTAACCATTCTGAAGTCCCCCATCTTACCTTCATTTCTTATTTTATTTTTTTTTTAATTTTATTTGTTTATTTTGAGAGAGAGAGACAGCATGAGTGGGAAAGGGGCAGAGAAAGAGTGAGAGAGAGAGAATCCCAACCAGGCTCTATGCTCAGCACAGAGCCAGATGCAAGGCTCAATCCCATGACCATGATCATCACCTGAGCCAAAATCAAGAGTCAGACACTCAACTGATTGAGCCACCCAGGCACCCCTTCACTTCTTATTTTAGTCAGAGTTGTCCAGAAACACAGGACCAATTGAAGGATGGATGTATGTTTATATACGTGTATATATACATAAACATATGACAATAAGAATGAACATATGTGTACATACATACATATACACATACACAATGCCTATATACATAGGTATGTATGTATACAGAGGTAAAGAGAAAGAGAAAATTTTATTTTATTTATTTTTTTTTAATTTTTTTTAACGTTTATTTATTTTTGAGACAGAGACAGAGCATGAACGGGGGAGGGTCAGAGAGAGGGAGACACAGAATCTGAAACAAGCTCCAGGCTCTGAGCTGTCAGCACAGAGCCCGACGCGGGGCTCGAACTCACTGACCGCAAGATCATGACCTGAGCCGAAGTCAGCTGCTCAATCGACTGAGCCACCCAGGTGCCCCAAGAGTGTGGGGGGCCGGCCCCAGTGCCAGGCTGAGACCGGGTCGAGCAATGTTCCCTGTTGACTCAAGCCAACCTGGTGGTTCCCCCTCCCATTCCCCCACTTTCAAGGGCATACGAAAGCCTTGTCAAGGCTGAGAAAGTTAATTCCTGAAGCCTGTGGTCTGCAGGTGTTGGAAGTAATGCTACCTCCCTTTTTCTACCCCGAGTCAGATAGACACAAACATGGGAACTGTGTTTTGCTAGCAATCTATCAACAAGGTCTTGTGACCTGTTCAGAAAGTTCACAAGGTACACAGAACTAAATGTTTTGGCTGGCAGTGATCATGTGAAACCTGTTTATTCTTAGAATGACCTGATCCATAAGAGTCTTATAAAAGATTGTGTACAGCAACAATAAAGCCGTCACTTGGGCCATCAGCCCAGGGGACCCTCCTGTTCCCAAACTTTCTCTTCTCTCTTTTTTTCTTGCATTCCCCTACCCTCAGGACCCTGACCTCGGTGCTTGTCGCGCCGGCCGCGACACAAGAGAAAATTTTATTTTAAGGAATTGTACATGATTGTGGAGGCTTGGCAAGTCCAAAATATGATGGGTAGGCCAGCAAGTTGGAGACTCAGGGAAGAGTTGCAGTTTGAGTCTAAAGGCACTCTACTGGCAAAATTCCTTCTAAATTGGGGATAAGTTGGGTAGAGGAGTTAGGCTTTATTCTGTTAAGGTTTTCAACTGATTAGATAAGGCTTTCCCACCCCTATTATGAAGGGCAATCTGCTTTACTCAAAACCTACCAATATAAATGTCAATTGCATTCAAAAATATCCTCACAAAACATCCAGAATAAGATTTGACCAAATATCTATGTACCATGGCCCAGCCAAGTTGACATATAAAATTAAGCATCACTGGGGCACCAGGGTGGCTCAGTCAGTTAAATGTCTGACACTTGGTTTCAGCTCAGGTCATGATCTCATGGTTTGAGAGTTTGAGCCCAACATTGGGTTCTGCACTGACAGCACAGAGCCAGCTTGGGATTCTCTCTCCCTCTCTCTCTCTGCCCCTCCATGGTTTGCTCTCTAAACACATACATACATACATATATACATACGTAAAAACCTAAAAAATATTTAAATTAACCATTACATTTCTTACCCTTTCTTTTCTTTCCTACACCCTTAACTTCTTTTTTTAAAGGAGAACTTGAGTAGGAGGAGGAAAAGAGGGATAAAAGGAATAAGTGTCAAGGATAGCCATCTGATTCCCTTTTCCTTCCAGTTTTTACCTGTGAGGAAGGTGTAGTTAAAGAAGAGCTCAACTGAGCAGAGTTCAACTGTGCAGCCTGTTTATCCCTGAAACCCCAACAAACAGTAAATGTCTTCATGACTGCCTCCCTCAGAAGTTCCTAGTACATGCATAGATCACTCTGCCAACCTTGCTGAAGCTAAGGAAAAAAATCTTATAAAGCTAAGTATTAATTTTCTTTATTAAGAGCTAATAAATACAAAATCACTTGGAGTTTTTATTTATGTATGGAAAACCCAAGCGGGCCCAAATAGATTTCACATACTAAAAGAAATTAAGTTTCAGTCTGGAATAACAGAAATAACAGAAAATGATTATTTAAAGTCCTATAAAATAAAAGTATGGAAAGAAAAATATATTAAATACAAAACATGAGGGCCCTTTTGGGGATACTGGAAGCACCTACGTGTTTGTTTTTTTAATATCCCTTCCACAAGACGAAAAAAAAGAAAGAAATATGAAGTAATAAGATGTAATCCAATTTGTACAATCATGTAAAACAGTTTCTTCAGGATGGGCATAAAGCTCAGCTTATCCACCAGAGGAATACCGATCTATAAAGCATTATAAAATAAGGATGCAAATATGCAAATTTGAATTCACCTTGGTTCAGGTGAATAGTCTACCATCAGACAAGTTTATACTACCATCCAGTGGTTCCTTTAGGGAAAAGACATTTGTACCCTTCAAAATGTTTCCACTAGATAAGGCAATCTAATAGATATAAATGGACTATTTTTTCCTAAAAGAAAACAGGCTAAGAGGAATAAAACAAACACTGAGATATACAGTAGGCCATAACAGACAGGTCATTTGGTTAAAAACCCGAGATCTGAATTCTGGCTCTGAGTTCTACTATTCACAAATGTGTGATTTTGGACAAGTTTTACCTGTACAAAGCTTGTTTCCCATTTGTAAAATAAAATGACTACACTACATTGGTGTTTCTCAAATGGCAAATGGTCATACAATCAATTGAATGAGTCATGACCAGGATTTTTTTTTTAATTTAAATGTGACCTCCCCCCTCAAAAAATTATGAGAATACATTACAAGTTGTAAGAGTGTTGTTTGATGAAGTGAATAAATGTACACATTATGTGCTGTATGTGTCTGTGGATGTGTATACTGCCTGGAACACAATATAAAATGTATCTGTTAAAATGAGTCACAACAAAAACAGATGAAAAGTCTCTAAGATTCCTATCAGCTCTAAATTCCATATTCCTATAAATAGTGGCCATGAGTCCTGCATCAGGGTACTCATACAGGGTTTGAGCTGCTTAATTTACAGTTAGATGTCTGATAGACCCATCTGCTGACCAGTTGGATGTCTTTGTTTCTCTCTTACAGTAAGTCAAAAAGACTTCAACCAAAATAGAAATATTTTCTTGGTTTTGTTTATGTGTTTTATTTCCTTTCCCCAAAGACTCCTACCAAGTCTTTCTAATACAATGCTTCTCAAAATAATGGTCCAGGGACCAACTGCCTTAGATTCATCTCAAATGCTTGTTTAAAATACTAACTTTTGCCTCCCCTGTCCTACACCAGACCCGCTGCATCAGAACCTCAAGGCACAGAGTTCAGTAATCTGCACTGTCTTCAAGTACCCTAGGTGATTCTTATGTGCCATAAAGTTTGAAAATATTAGCTTAACATTAGCTTAATAATCAATGATATTTTCAAGGAGAGAACTCTTAGCAAGTAATTTTTTTGATACTTGTCCATCCAATCATCATCTGTACTATCTCTGTCCTTTCTTCAATTTATCCCTCTCAAAAGGAGACAATCCTTGCTCATCCCCATACCAGGGGGACAAATCTCTACTATCTACAGAGAATGAGGCCAATGGAAGTAATTTCAGGTAGAAAATCTATAACAGTAAATTCCAGGTATAAAATCTATAACATCTAACATACTATCTGAGACCAAATATGATTTTAATATATTAAACTATACTGAAAACATATTAGACAGCAATATTTGTTTTCACATATTCATGCTTGATACTTTTTTAGGGTAATTATACAAGACATTTACTTTTTAATTTAAACTTTAGTTAGTTAATATAACAGTGTAATGTTGGTTTCAGGAGTAAATTCAGGGATTCATCACTTGTATACAACACCCTCTGCTCATCACTATAAAAGCCCTCATTAATTAATACCTATCACCCATCTATCCTATTTACAACCCATCTCCACCCATCAACGCTTTTTGTTTTCTCTCTTTAAGATTCTCTTATGATTTTGTTCCCTTTCTTCTCTTCCCCCATTCCTTCCCACATGTTAATTTGTTATGTTTCTTAAATTCCACAAATGAATGAAATCATATGGTATTCGTCTTTCTCTGATTGACTTATTTCACTTAGCAAAATACATTCTAACTCCATCCATGTTGTTGCAAATGGCATAATTTCATCTTTTTGATGGCTGAGTAATATTCCAGTGTGTGTGTGTGTGTGTGTGTGTGTGTGTGTGTGTGTGTGTAGATATGGATAGATAGATGATAGATAGATAGATAGATAGATAGACCACATCTTCTTTTTTTTTTTTTTTTTTTCAACATTTTTTATTTATTTTTGGGACAGAGAGAGACAGAGCATGAACGGGGGAGGGGCAGAGAGAGAGGGAGACACAGAATCGGAAACAGGCTCCAGGCTCCGAGCCATCAGCCCAGAGCCTGATGCGGGGCTCGAACTCACGGACCGCGAGATCGTGACCTGGCTGAAGTCGGACGCTTAACCGACTGCGCCACCCAGGCGCCCCTAGACCACATCTTCTTTATCCATTCATTAGTCTATGGACGTTTGGGTTCTTTCCATAGTTTGGCCATTATTGATAATACTACTGTAAACATTGGGATACATGTGTCCCTTCAAATCTCTATTTGTCTATCCTTAGGGTAAATACCTAATAGTGAAATTGTTGGATCATAAGGTAGTTCTATTTTTAGTTTTTTGAGGAACCTTCATATTGTTCTCCAGAGTGGCTACACCAGTTTGCGTTCCCACCAACAATGCAAGAAGGTTCCCCCTCTTTTTTTGAGGTTTATTTATGTATTTCTGAGACAGAGAGAAATTGTGTGTGCACAAGCAGGAGAGCAACAGAGAGATATGAAGAGAGAGAATTCCAAGTAGGCTCCATGCCATCAGCACATAGCCTGATGTGGGGCTTGATCCAATGAACCATGAGAGCCCAAATCCAGAGTTGGACACTATGGGGCACCTGGGTGCCTCAGTCGGTTGAGCGTCTGACTTTGGCTCAGGTCATGATCTCACTGTCTGTGAGTTCGAGCCCCACGTCGGGCTCTGTGCTGACAGCTCAGAGCCTGGAGCCTGCTTTGGATTCTATGTCTCCCTCTCTCTCTGCCCCTCCCCCACTCATACTTTGTCTCTCTCTCTCTCTGTCAAAAATAAATAAACATTAAAAAAATAATAATAAAAAAAGAGTTGGACACTAAACTAACTGCACCACCCAGGTCCCCCGAGAGGGCTCCCTTTTCTCCAAATCCTCACCAACAACTGTTGTTTCTTGTGTTGTTTCTTCTAGCCCTTCTGATAGGTGTGAAGTGGTATCTTATTGTGCTTTGATTTGTATTTCCCTGTTGATGAGTGTTGTTGAGCATCTTTTCATGTGTCTGTTAGCCATGTGGATGTCTTCTTTGGAAAAGTGTCTATCCATGTATTCTGCCCATTTCTTAACTGGGTTTCTGTTTTTTGGGTGTTGAGTTTGATAAGCTCTTTATATGTTTTGGATACTAACCCATTATCAGATAAGTTGTTTGCAAATATCTTCTCCCATTCCATAGGCTGCCTTTTAGATTTTTTGATTTTTTTTCCTTTGCTGTGCAGAAGCTTTTTATCTTGATGAAGTCCCAATAGTTCATATTTTCTTTTGTTTCCCTCACCTTTGGGGATGTACTTAGTAAGAAGTTGCTTCAGGCGAGGTCAAAGAGAATGCTGCCTATGTTCTCTTCTAGGATTTTGATGGTTTTCTGTCTCACATTTAGGTCTTTCATCTATTTTGAATTTATTTTTGTATATGGTGCAAGACAGTGACCCTGTTTCATTCTTCTGCATGTCACCAACCATTTTCCCCAACACTACCTATTGAAGAGACTGTCATTTTTTGGCTGGATATTCTTTCCTGCTTTGTCAAAGATTGATTGACCATGTAGTTGTGGGTCCATTTCTGGGTTTTCTGTTCTGTTCCATTGATCTATGTGTCCTTTTTTTGTACCAGTACCATACTTTCTTGATGACTACAGCTTTGTAATATAGCTTGAAGTCCAGAATACTGATGCTTCCAGGTTTGTTTTTCTTTTTCAGAATTGCTTTGGCTATTCGGAATCTTTTCTGGTTCCATGCAAATTCTAGGACTGTTTGTTCTAGCTCTGTGAAGAATGCTGGTGGTATTTTGATAGGAATTGCTAAATGTGTAGATTGTTTTAAGTAGTATAGACATTCTAACAATGTTTGTTCTTCTAATCCATGAGCATGGAATGCTTTTCCATTTTTTTATGTCTTCTTCAATTTCTTTCATAAGTGTTCTACAGTTTTAAGTGTACAGATCTTTTACCTCTTTAGTTAGGTTTATTCCTAGATATCTTATGGGTTTGGGTGCAATTGCAAATGGGATTTATTCCTTGAATTCTTTTTCTGCTTCTTCATTATTGGTGTATAGAAATGCAACAGATTTCTACACATTGATTTTATATTCTGCAGTTTTGCTGATCCATGTATTAGTTCTAGCAATTTTTGGTAGAATCTTTTGGGTCTTCTACATAGAATAGCACATTGTCTGCAAATAGTGAAAGTTTCACTTCTTCCTTACTGATTTATATGCCTTTTATTTCTTTTTGTTGCCTGATTGCTGAGGGTAAGACTTCCAGTACTATGTTAAATAGTAACGGTGAAAGTGGACATCCTTATCTTGTTTCTGACTGTAGGGGAAAGGCCCTCAGTTTTTCCCCATTGAGGATGATATTAGCTGTGGGTCTTTCATATATGCCCTTTATGATGTTGAGGTATGCTTCATTCATCCCTACTTTGTTGAGGATTTTTATCAAGAAAAGATACTGTATTTTGTTAAATGCTTTTTCTGCATCTATTGAGAGGATAATGTGGTTCTTATCCTTTCTTTTATTAAAGCGGTTGATTAGTGAATATTGAACCACTCCTGCAACTCAGGAATAAATTGCACTTGAGCATGGTGAATAATTCTTTTAATGTAATGTTGAATTTGATTTGCTAGCATTTTATTGAGATTTTTGCATCCAGCTTCATCAGGGATATTGGCCTGTAATTCTCTCTTTTAGTGGAGATTTTGTCTGGTTTGTAATCAAAGTAATGCTGGCTTCATAGAATGAGTTTGGAAGTTTTCTTTCCATTTCTATTTTTTTGGAAAAGTTTGATAAGAATAGGTATTAACTCTTCTTTAAATGTCTGGTGGAATTCCCCTGGGAGGCTATCAGGCCCAGAACTCTTATTTGTTGAGAGATTTTTTATTACTGCTTCAATTTCTTTTCTGCTTATGGGTCTGTTCAAATTTTCTATTTCTTCCTGTTTCTGTTTTGGTAGATTTTTTAAGTTTATTTATTTATTTTGAGAGAGAGAGAGAGAGAGAAGGGAGGGGAAGAGAGAGAAGACAAGGAGAATTCCAAACAGGCTCCACACAGTATGCATGAAGTCCAACACAGAGTTTGATTTCACAACCATGAGATCATGACCTGAGCCAAAGTCAAGAGTCAGATATTTAACCAACTGAGCCACTCAGGCACCCCTCAGTTTCAGTAGTGTGTATGTTTCTAGGAATTTATCCATTTCTTCCAGGTAGCCCAATTTGTTGGTATATAATTTTTCACAGTATTCTCTTATAATTGTTTGTGTTTCTGTGGTGTTGGTTGTGATCTCTCCTCTTTCATTTGGGATTTTATCTATTTAGGTCCATTCTCTTTTCTTTTTTATAAGTCTGGTAGGGGGTTATCAATTTTGTTTATGCTTCCAAAGAAATAGTTCTTTGTTTTATTGATATATTATACTGGGGTTTTTGTTTGTGTGTTTCTATATCATTTGTTTCAACTCTAATCTTTATTATTTCCCTTATTCTTCTGGCTTTAGGCTTTATTTGCTGTTTCTGTTCTAGATCCTTTAGATGTAAGGTTAGGTTGTGTATTTAGGACCTTTCTTGCTTCTTGAGATAAGCCTACATTGCAACATACTTCTCTCTTAGGATTGCCTTTGCTGCATTCCAAAAGCTTTGGCCTGTTGTGTTTTCATTTTCATTGGCTTCCATGTATTGTTTTATTTCTTCTTTAATTTCCTGATTAACCCATTCTTTCTTTAATATGATGATCTTTAACCTCCATGTAGTTAAGGGATTTCCAAATTTTTTCCTGTGGTGGATTTCAAGTATCATAGTATTGTGATCTGAAAATGTGCATGGCATGATCTCAATCTTTTTGTATTTGTTGAGGGCTGATTTGTGTCCCAGTATGTGATCTATTCTGGAGAATGTTCCATGTGCACTCAAGAAAAATGTGTATTCTGCTGCCTAAGGATGAAATGTTCTGTATATTCTGTTAAGTCCATCTGGTCCAGTGTGTCATTCAAAGCCATTGTCCGCTTGTTGATTTTCTGCTTAGACGATCTGTTCATTGTTGTAAGTGAGATGTTAAAGTCTCCTACTACTATGGTATTATTATCAATGAGTTCTTTTATGTTATTAATTGATTCATATATTTGAGTGCTTTCAAATGAGGGGTATATTTATAATTGCTAGATCTTCTTGATGGATAGACCCCTTACTTATGATATGATGCTTTCTTCATCTCTTGTTACAGTATCTGGTTTAAAATTTATTTTGTCTGATATAAGTATGGCTACTCTGGCTTTCTTTTGAGATCTATTTAGCATGATAGATTGTTCTCCATCCCCTCACTTCTAATCGGTAAGTGTCTGTAAGTCTAAAATGAATCTCTTGTGGGGTGCCTGGGTGGCTCAGTCAGTTGAGCGTCCGACTTCGACTCAGGTCATGATCTTGTGGTCTGTGAGTTAGAGCCCCGCATCGGGCTGTGTGCTGACAGCTCAGAGCCTGGAGCCTACTTCAGATTCCGTGTCTCCCTCTTTCTGCCCCGCCCCTGCGCATGCTCTGTCTCTCTCTCTCTCTCTCTCTCTCTCTGTCAAAAATAAATAAACATAAAAAAATAAATTAAATAAAATGAATCTCTTGTAGGCACCATATAGATGGATCTTGTTTTGCTTTATCCATTCTGATAACCTATGTCTTTTTATTGGAGCATTTAGTTCATTTATATTCAGAGTGATTTTTGAAAGATATGAATTTAGTACCATTGTGTTACCTGTAGACTAGGTGTTTCTGGTCATGATCTCTGGTCCTTTCTAGTCTTTGTTGTTTTGGTCTTTTTTTTTTTTTTCCTCCACTCAATGAGTCCCCCTTAAAATTTCTTGCAGGGCTGGTTGTGTGATCACAGACTCCTTTATTCTTTGTTTTTCTGGGAAACTCTTTATCTCTCCTATTCTGAATGATAGCTTTGCTGGATAGAGTATTATTGGCTGCATATTTTTCCCATTCAGCACGTTGAATATATTCTGGCACTCCTCTCTGGCCTGCCAAGTTTCTGTGGACAGATCTGCTATGAACCTGATCTGTCTTCTCTTGTAGGTTAAGGACTCTTTTCCCCTGCTGCTTTCAAGGTTCTTTCCTTGATGGTGTATTTTGTGAATTTGGCTATCATATGTCTTGAGGATTGCCAGCTTTTGTTGAATCTAGTGGGAGTTCTTTGTTCTTCTTAGATTTTGATGTCTTTGTCCTTTCCCAGATTGGGGAAGTTTACTGTTATAATTTGTTCACAATAAACCTTCTGCTCCATTTCTCTCTCTTCATCTTCTGGAATGCCTATGATATGAATGTTTTTACATTTTACTGAGTCATTAAATTCCCTCAGTCTGCCTTTGTGCTCCATGACCTTTCTTTCCCTCTTCTTTTCAGCTTCATTATTTTCCATAATTATATTTTCTATATCACTAAGTCCTTCCTCTGCTTCATCCATCATCATTATTATGACCTCTATTTGGGTTTATATCTCAATTATAGCATTTTTTAATTTTGGCCTGACTAGGTATTAGTTCTTTAATCTCTGTAGTAAGGGATTCTCTAGTGTCTTCTATGCTTTATTCAAGCTCAGCTAATATCCTTATAATTGTCGTTTTAAATTCTAGTTCAGACAAGTTACTTATATCTGCATTGAGGAAATCTCTGGGTGTCATTTTTTTCCTGTTCTTTCTTCTCAGGCAAATTCCTCCTTCTCGTCATTTTGGATAGAAAGAAAGAAAAAGCAAAATAAAACAAAATAATTTTTTTTTTAATTTAAGAAAAAAATTTAAAAATAATATACCTACAGAAAGCTTGACACTACGTGTGTTTTGGTCTGCTTGTTATGAGAAGCATGATACAAAAAAGGTAAAGTGAAATAAAATGAAAAGAGAAGAAGAAAAAAATTAAAAATTAAAAAATATATGTAATTTAAATTTTTTTTAATTGCTCTGTCTGTATTAAAAAGAAAAAAAGCAGACAAAAACAAAACAAACAAAAAAAGAGAGAGAAATAAACAAACCCCAAAGGATGCTAGATCCTTTTCCCCCTAGAGCTGAAGCTTTGTAACACTCTATAATCAGTAGACTTGGTGTGGGAGAAGGGTTTCTAGTCCTCTGAGGGAAGGGCCTGCTGCTCTGATTCTTAGATGCAATCACCCCTGTGGAGATGTGTCTGTAGGACTCAGGGGTGTGGGGTTTGGTGGCTCCATTCTCCACTTGGTGGTGCTGTTTAGCTCACTGTGGTGAATCAAGCTGGTGGGTGCAGGGAGAAAATGGCTTTGTCCCATTCTTTCATCTCAGGAGCAGGAAATGTGTGCAACCCCTCTTCAGTAAGCCCTCAGAGATGCTCAGTGACCCCACCTGTGTCCCTGGTTTCTGTCAGACCCCCACCTTCACCCTCTCTGTGTCCAAGTTGTCTGCCAAACAGCACAACACTCCTGTGTTTTATCTCAGGTGTGGCCATGTTTCAAAACACCACACTTCAGAGACAACTGGGGCATAGACCCACACTGATCCTCTGGGGTAGGGTCTCCCTGCATTGTGGTTAGTGCCAGCTTGTTGCAGAAGACAGCCACATGACCGCACAGTAGATCAGAGTTTATGATAAATCTCAATACACAGCCAGCACGAGGGATTGCAGACCCCTGCCAGCATTTTTGCTCCTGTAACTGTGAGTCGACAGCTGGATGATGCCCACAGAGTCCTTTGTCCATGGAGAGGCTGCATCACCTCTCAAATGCACTCCAAGCAGGGGAACCACTTCTCCCCGGTGACCCTGGGGGGTCCTCAGGCTGCCCACTGCTGGGGCTCAGCTCTCCTCTACCACCAGAGTACTTTAATAAGCTTGCCAGGCACAAACCCGGTAATGTTCACACCTCTGAAAACTGTGCTCCACTGTTTATAGAAAACTGGCATTATTGTAACCCCCTCCTTTTTCCCCATCAAAGGTTATGAGGAGTAGGGTTTTTTTTTGTGCATTCCCCTAAACATGTTTTCGCTCTGTGCTTTTTCTTCTCTCTCCTCCTCCTCCACTCTCACTACTCCCACCAAGGTCAGGGCTTTCTTCCCTGGAGATTCCCATGGCTCTTTACTCCCATGAACTCTACACAGTTCTTACCTTCCATGGGTCATTTTTCTGGTTTGTAGACACGTAGCTTTGTTCTCTAAGACTTCCGATCAATTTCTTGGGTGTTCAAAATGATTTGATATTTATGTAGCTGTTAAACCTAATCCATGAGAACATGGTCCTTTTTTTTCCAGGCTCAGTACCAATGCATAGAGCCCAGCTGGGACCCCCCACTCACCATCTCTTTGCATGCTTAATATTTTTAAACAAAGCTTAAATCCTTTCTTTTCCAATTTTCCAAATAAATATTCTGAGTATGTGTGGTTACATATATCCTTCCTATTCAAGTGTTGTCCCTATATCAGCAACATCAGCACTGCCTGGGAGATTGTTAGAAATAGACAAACTCTACCCCAGAATCTGAATCACCTGTATTTTAACAAAATTCCCCAAGATGAACTTTATATACTCTACAGTTTAACAAGCACTGTTCTATAAATAGTGGGCATGAAATAGACAATCAGTACATGCATGAATGGCTGCAGCCAGAATTTTTGGTGATGCTCATAGGAAGGAAAAAAAAAGTAATGGTTTATATTCATTGTTATGGACTAAATGTTTGTGTCCCTTCCAAATTCATATACTGACTTCCCAACCCCAGTGTGATGGTATTTGGAGGTGAGGTCTTTGGGAAGTAATTAGGTTTAAATGACACCATGAGTGTGGGTTCCTATGATAAGATTAGCATCCTTATAAGAAAAGACACTACAGCTTTCTATCGTGAGAAAGCAGCCATCTGCATGCCAGGAAGAGAGGGCTCACCAAGAATCAAATCTTCTGGCACCTTCATATGTACTTCCCAGTCTCCAGAACTATGGCTGTTTAAGCCACTTACTCAATGGCATTTTGTTATAACAGCCTGAGCTAAGACAATGCACTAAACCATCTTTTTAAACCTGGAGATTTCTACTCTTTTTTTCAAAAAGTGAGGACTCTAACACCCCTCCTGCCTGTGTAGGAAATACACAGAGTAATACAGGAGAAAGGAACTGACAGAGACTGAGACTGAGAGAATTTTTTAGAGGAAACCACAAATTTCCATGTAGTTGTTAATGGTTCTGCACTAAATGAAGTGGTTGCAGATGGGGAGACAGAGAAATAGCTAATATAAATATGAAGTCCCTGATACAACTAAGTGAGCAAATGAATTCCAGGAAAATGAGACACAGAAAAAAGATCAAGGCTAACATAAACCAGTAAGATGCCAGAACAAGACTACAGTAGCATTCCTCTAATTTCCAATTGCAGTAGAGATTCCATTACTTAGAGTCACCAAAATAGATATTATTGCTCTTTGGAAGTTCACATGTTACATAAACCCCATAGCTGTTGCCACAATATTTTCTAAATTTGAGTCTGTTTGAGGGAACTACCTAGATAACTGACACAATTTTAAGACTTAAGGTTTAAGGGCTTGATGTTTTTGGTCCAAATGGTAAGTGATAATAAATCATAACTATAATATCCTTGACATCAAAGGCCACTTATTCTTAAGAAATAAGGTAGAGGGGTGCCTGGGTGGCTCAGCCGGTTAAGCATCTGACTTCGGCTCAGGTCATGATCTCACTGTTGGTGAGTTCGAGCCCCATGTCGGGCTCTGTGCTGACAGCTCAGAGCCTGGAGCCTGCTTCAGATTCTGTGTCTCCCTCTCTCTCTCTGCCTCTCCCCCACTCGCACTTTGTCTCTCTCTCTCTCTCTCAAAAATAAATAAACATTTAAATAATTTTTTTAAAAAAAGAAGGTAGAAATGAGCTATATAGGAATCAAATATCAATAAATGCCCCTCTTATCCCACCGAAACTATCTTCCAGGTCTGAATCCAGTTTTGGCTTTCTTTCTGGCTTGATTCCGTTTCCCTAGTTTGAATTAACCTCTAACTTCTGGCAGTAGTGTGAATCAGGACTTGAAACATTCATATGTGTGAGGTAATCTAACAGCTACATCTTATTAAAGAAGCCTTTTCCAGAGTTCTAAAATTCTCCATTCTGGACTAGTTGCCTTCATTGCCTTGGTGTATAACTCTCATACTGGGATATTCCTTTATCATCAATCTTAGGAATTCCCCTGACCTGATGTGTATCATATGTTTCATGTGCCTTATGTCTTCTTCTTCCTTGTTTTGGTGGAGCATATCCTCCAGTAATTTCCAGGAAAGGGTGCATGGTAGACAAAAAAATAAGGTAGTTCTATTTTTAATTTTTTGAGGGACCTTCATACTATTTTCCAGAGCAGCTGCACCAGCCTGCATTCCCACCAGCAGTGCAAAAGGGATTCTCTTTCTCCACATCCTCACCAATGTCTGGTGTTGCCTGAGTTGTTAATTTTAGTCATTCTGCCAGGTATGAGGTGGTATCTCATTGTGGTTTTGATTTGTATTTCCCTGATGATGAGTGATGTTGAGCCTTTTTTCATGTGTTGGTTGACCATCTGGAGATGGTCTTCTTTGGAGAAGTGTCTATTCATGTCTTTTGTCCATTTCTTCACTGGATTATTTATTTTTTGGATGTTGAGTTTGATAAGTTATTTACGAATTTTGGATACTAACCCTTTATCTGATATGTCATTTACAAATATCTTCTCCCATTCTGTCTTTTAGTTTTGCTGATTGTTTCCTTCGCTGTGCAGAAGCTTTTTATTTTGATGAGGTCCCAAAAGTTCATTTTTGCTTTTGTTTCCCTTGCCTCCGGAGACGTGTTGAGTAAGAAGTTGCTGTGGTCAAAGAGGTTGTTGCCTGCTTTCTCCTCCAGGATTTCTATGGCTTCCTGTCTTACCTTTAGGTCTCTCTGACCTATTTTGAGTTTGTTTTTGTGTTTGGTGCAAGAAAGTGGTCCACGTCCATTTTTCTGCATGTCGCTGTCCAGTTTTCCCAGCACCACTTGCTGGAGAGACTGTCTTTATTACGTTGGGTAGTCTTCCCTGTTTTGTGAAAGATTAGTCAGCCATACGTTTGTGAGTGCATTTCTGGGTTTTGTATTCTGTTCAATTGATCTGAGTGTCTGTTTTTGTGCAATCCCCATCACTTTCTCATTTCTCTTTTGAAATCTCTAACATTCAGCTATTAAATCTGCTACAATGACACTCTAATGTTATTTTTTCTCTCTTATTTTCCATTTCCTTTCTTTCTGTTCTATATTCAATACGTCTTCAATTTCATTGCCTAACTCTTATTGAGTTTATCATTTCTGTGATCATCTTTTTAGTTTCCAGGAGTTAGTTTTTATCCTTTAAATATTCCTTTTATCATGTTCTCTTCTTTTTTTCACAATTATAACATCTTATGTTATCTCTCTGAGAATATTAATAATTCTTAAATATTTTCCCTTCTTCCTACATTGTCTCTGTTTTCTCCAAGTTATTTTTCATGTTTTCACACTTTGGTATCTTTCTTTTGTGAGTACAGTTTTCCTCAAATGTATGATAATCTTTGGTTGCTTTCTCATAGTTAATAGAGGGGGACTAAAAAGCCAACTGGAAGTTCTGAGTATCTGGGTGGCACTTGCTCACTGTAAGCTTCTTCATTAGATATTTTAGAGGGCCTGTTGAGTTGGAAACCTCCAATTCCAGTATATGGCATGATGTGCCAAAAGCTATTTGATAGCTAACCTGTCAACCATCCTTCCCTCCATCCTTGATAACAGAACACTGATTTTTTTAGGGTGCTAAATTTGCCCAATCCAAGGTATGAAACATACTCCTGCAGAGCAGCTGGACAGCCTATAATATAGCATCTAAAGTGCACAGAAATACTTGGCTGTGGGTTGAACAAGCATCAATACTAAAGGAATATAATCCAGGAGCAAAGAACAGCACAGAGGTGGCAGGTGTGGTCAAAATTCCATAGGAGTTCTATCATGATTACAGGCTATATCTGTCCATTTGCAACAAGAGTACAGAAAGTGACTGGAGAGAGGGGAATCAAAGGAAGCAGGATATGCCAAAAGTTATCAGATACCAAGCATACTGGGGAGGGAAACTGAGGCAGAAGTCTGCCCTACTAATAAGACCAAGATTGGGGGATTGAAGGGAAAGCTACACCTCAGGGATTACATAGATAGCCAGGGCTCTTGTTGGAAAGAAAGCACTAGATTGCTGATGTTACTGATTAGACTGCCACCATCTTCAGAGTTGACTTAGAACTGGTGAGGGCCTGAGTCTAATAGATGGGATCCATCATATGTAGAAATCTGGGGAAGATATTGAGTAGAGGAAATAAGGCAGTGACATACCATAAAATATAAAAATATTTCCACACTAGCTGGAAAACAGCAGCTGCACTCAGCCTTCAAAGTGTCCCCATCCCCTCACTCTGCCCCTTCCTAGATCTCTCAAGTGGCCTAGATCACCTCATGATCCAGCATATTAATGGCCTAGCAGAAGGCCTCCTAGACCCTATTCCATCCACTGACCATTCTGATTGTCAATGCTCATGCATCATCAGTTATTAAATATTTGGCTGTGTTCCTAAGAGGCTTAACCTGAATTATGAATATAATAAATGTGTACATGTTTGATTAATTATATTGCATGTAAATAAACAACTTCAAAAATGTTTTTGCATAAGTGACCCAACTCTTTAATACCTTTATAAATGTGAGTGCAGAGATATTCTAAGAGATCGTGAATAGAATTTTCATCAGTAGAAGAGTCTTCCTTATACTGATGTGGGGCAACTTCAAGATCCTCTGGTCTACAACAACTATCTTTTATATCCTTTCTGAATCTGAAATACCTGAAATAATTGTCAACTTAACAAAGCCAAGCAAAACATTTTCAACTTCAAGATACAAATTCAACTCAGGACTTCCTTGTTAAAACTCCATGTCTCAAATAAACTCACCAAAATAACAGTAAAGTAAATTATATACTTTTAAGTCATAATTTATAAGGACAAAAAGGTCAGGAGATGAGATAACCACACAGAAATGAGGAAGATGTAAGCACAGGGGACAATAGTAACTTATTTGGAAGACCTGAGAAATTTTCATCTTAAACTGGAAGTGGAGAAAGTCAAGAATCAAAGAAAATTATATTCTATAACCACCAAAAGCACCACCAGGTGTTTCTGGAAGTAGGAAGAGGAGGGTGGTGGTGTGAAATGGAACTAAAAACAAGAAGATTGGTTAAAAATCCAGTTAAGGAGTTAGACACCCCAAAGCTCTCCCCCAAATCTAGTCAAGCAACTGTGACAAAGATTGTCACAAAATATTGAAGGTTTACTCTCTGGAAAGGGTAAAATAGAGATCTATAGAAATTGAAGGACACTAGGTACAAATGTCAGCTTAGAATTTAACAAAATAAAACAGCACAGCTACAGATGTTCGATGAAGACCTGTTTTATTTTTAAGTTTAACTAGTAATCAAGAAATATAAATTAAAAGAGCAAGATGTATTTTTTCTATTAAATTGGCAAAGACTAATGATAATACCTTGTGTTAGTGAGAATGCAGGGAAACAAACTCATATTCTCTTGGTGGAGGAGAAATTGTTAAAAGTTTTCTGAAGGGGCTCCAGTCCAAGATGGCAATGTAGGAAGATCCTGAACTCATGTCCTTCAAGGACACACCAAATCTACACCCATTTATAGAGCAATTCCTCCTGGTGAAGAACTGTGGGCTATCTGAACAGCTTCTGCACAACAAAAGATAGAATGGCAAGAAAGAGGCATAGTAACAAAGGGAACCCTCACCCTTGATGCTGGAAATTGCAGTGGGGAGGTATACTATAAAGAGATGGGGTGGGGGGCAGATTCCTATGCCCTGAGGCACAGAAAAAAAAAGCCTTAGTTTAAAAGAGCAACTAGAATATAAAGAAACTAGCCCTAGAACCCTGCCAGTGAAGGAGCTACTGAAACTCTCTCCAGGTCAGAGAGACTGGCAAGTGCCATGGTTTATACTCTTCTTCCACCTTGACAGTATGAATGAGAGCAAGGTCTGGGCACCCTAAGCAACCTATTGCTTCAGTGAGCCCTGAGCCCCTAGCTCACCCCAGCCCCAGCCATCCCACTAAGGCAGTCACAGAGTGCTGCATGCCAGAGCGCCCCTCATTAGCACTCACTACATCTCCAGCCATCACCTCGAGATGAAACAAGCACAAAGCACCCTGGAAACTCTAGGCCCCACTCCAGCTTCAGACAGCTTGCTAGGGCACTACCTGCTTCATTTCCAACTGCCCCATACCAGGACACTCCAGCTTGTATCCACTTCAGCTTCCACTGTCTTACAAGGGCACCCTCTACACAAAGAGCCCCAGGACCACCTCAGCCTACACACACTTGAGCTCAGCTGTCCTGCCAAGGCACTCCTTATGCAGAGTGCCCTTGAAACCCTGGCCTGTGCCCCACTTTAGCTCCAGTTGTTTCACCAGGGCACCCTCTGTGCACAGAGTCCTAGAACACCCCAGCTAACACACCTCAGCTGCAGCTATCTTGCCAAGATGCCCTCTGTGCATAAAGCCATAGGATCTCCCAGCTTGCACCCACTTCAGCTTCAGCTGCCCTGCTAGGGCACCCTCTGCATAGAGAGCCTCAGAACTGTCCCAGCCCTTACCCACTTCAACTCTGGCCATCCCACCAGGGCAGCCCCAGCACAAAGTGCCCCACAAATACCCATCCAGTGCCAGCCACAGCTCCAGCCAGCCATAAAAGTCACCAGGCAAACACAGTCTATACAGGGGGTGCCCATACACATGACCATTCTTTCAAGTTTAGAAGTAGATGTTCTGTCTAATTCATAGAAACAACACAGAAAAGCAAGGTAAATAGGGAGACAAGGAAGTATGCTTCAAATGAAAGAACAAGATAAAACCTCAGAAAAAGAACTAAATTAAATAGAGATAAGCAATATGTCTGATAAAGAGTTTAAGGCAATGATCATAAAGATGCTCACCAGAGTAGAGAGATCTCTAACCTAGGGAAGGAAACAGACATCCAGGTTCAGGAAGCACAGAGAGTTCCAAACAAAATGAACCTAAAGAGGTCCACATCATGACACATAATAATTAAAATATCAAAGTTTAGGGGTATTTGGGTGGTTCAGTCAGTTAGGTGTCCAACTCTTGATTTCTGCTCAGGTCATATCTCAATGTTCTTTTCTTTTCTTTTTTTTTTAAATCTTTTTAATGTTTATTCATTATTTGAGACAGAGCATGAGTTGGGAATGGGCAGAGACAGAGACACACACAGAATCTGAAGCAGACTCTGGGCTCCGAGCTGTTAGCACAGAGTCTGGTGCAGGGCTCAAACCCACAAACCATGAGATTATGACCTGAGCTGAAGTCAGACACTTAACCAACTGAACCATCCAGGTGCCCCGGTTTTTTTTTTTTTTTTTTTTTTTTTTACTATTTATTTTTGAAAGAGAGAGAAAGCACACATGTACACATGAGTGGTGGAGGGGCAGAGAGAGGGAGACAGAGGATCCGAAGTGGATCCACGCTGACAGCAGAGAGCCCAATGTGAAACTTGAATTCATGAAGCAGGAGATTATGATCTGAGCCAAAGTCAGATGCCTAAACAACTGAGCCACCCAGGTGCCCCGATCTCATGGTACTTGAGATTGAGCCCTGCATTGGGCTGTGCACTGACAGCATGGAGCCTGCTTGGGATTCTCTCCCTCTCTCTCTCCTTCTCTCCCTGCCCCTCCCCCACTCTCTCTCAGTCTCTCAAAAATAAAAATAAACATTTTTTAAAATGTCAAAGTTTAAAGATAAAGAAAGAATTTTAAAAGTAGCAATACAGAAGCAAAAAGTTATGTACAAGGTAAACCCCATAAAGTTATCAGTTGATTTTTCAGCAGAAACTCATTCAAAGGACTGGAAAAAGCAGGGGGGGGGGGACCTACAACCAAGAATATTGTATTCAACAAGATTATCATTCAGAATTGAAGGAGAGATGAAGAGTTTCCTAGAAAAACAAAAGTTAAGGGAATTTATTACCACACTAAACTGGCCTTACAAGAAATGTTAAAGGAATTTCTTTAAGTGGAAAAAGGGGGGGGGCATAATTAAACATAAGAAAATAATGGACAAAAAGATGTAAAATATGACAACATATACATAAAATGTGGAGGGAGAGTAAAAAGTTTTTTAGAATGTGTTCAAATTTAAATGACCATAAACTTAACATGGACTGCTATATACTTAGGATGTTATGTATGAACTTCATGGTAATCACAAATCAAAACCTATAATAGATATACAAAAATAAAGAGAAAGAAAGGCAAGCATAACACTGTAGAAAATCGTCAATCACAAAGAAAGAGAGCAACAAGACAAGGAACAGAGGAAAACAAAAAAAAAAAGCAAAACAAAACAAACAAAATAAAATAAATAAATAAATAAATAAAAAAGCAGAAAGAGATCCATAAATACAGATAACAAACTGATGGGGGCAGGCACACCCTTCAATGGGTGAAGGGGAATGGGTTTCCAATTAAGGAATGAATAAGTCACAGGAATAAAAGGTACAGCATAGAGAATACAGTTAATGGTTTTGTAATAGTGTTGTATGGTGACAGATGATAGCTAATTGTGGTGAGCATAGCATAATATATAAACTTGTCAAATCACTATATTGTATATTTGAAACTAATGACATGTGTGTCAACTATACTTCAATTTTTAAAAGTTTAAAATTTTTTCTGAAGGTTATATATGTAAAAACCTTAAAAGTGGGGCCTAGCCACTCTAGTTCTAAGAATGTATCTTATGAAAATAAAAATAGGCATGCAAAGATTTAAATAAAGAATGTTTATAACAAGCAAAAAGAAAATCTGGAAGCAACCTAATTACTCAACAACAGATGATCGATTTAAAAATTATATATTTATACAATGAAGTATCATTGAGCTAGATATTTTGTTTGCTTCTGCAGCTTAAATCTCCATCCTTCTCCACTTTCTCTACTCTCTTCCTCCTTACTCTGTGCTCTGGAAGGTTAATCTTTGTAGACTGTATTGAACAGGCTTCCTTATCCTCTGTCTTCAGGTTAGGTTTGGCAGATGTTCTGATCAAATGGTGGAAGGGGAGAAGGTAGGGTACTTATTCCTCCTGCCCCCTCTCTGATGGCCCATAGGTTGTCAGTGGCTATGTGCCTTTACCAAAGGCCACAGCTCTTAAGGGGGTTTCTGTAACCATTTCTTTCTGTGCCCATTCAGGCCTAAGGATAGTAATGGCTTCCCTATCTCTAGCCCTCGCTGCTGCACTATCCCTCAATCCGTTGTAAACTCTCTTCAATGATTTAAGTAAATCATCTATGGCCAGCTACAATCCTAACTCTGCTGACACTAAAAATCATGTTTTGCTGCTTTACTGAAAGACACTGTATGGGTGTCTCACAATTTGTTCAACCAATACTCCACTGAAGAACATTTAAATTATTGCCAAGGGGCGCCTGGGTGGCGCAGTCGGTTAAGCGTCCGACTTCAGCCAGGTCACGATCTCGCGGTCCGTGAGTTCGAGCCCCGCGTCAGGCTCTGGGCTGATGGCTCGGAGCCTGGAGCTTGTTTCCGATCCTGTGTCTCCCTCTCTCTCTGACCCTCCCCCGTTCATGCTCTGTCTCTCTCTGTCCCAAAAATAAATAAAAAACGTTGAAGAAAAAAAAAAAAATTAAATTGTTGCCAATATTCGTGATGAATCTGACTCTTGGACAAAAACCTATGGGTTATTTCTCAGGCCCCAACACAGTCACTTGCAAAGGTTTTATCTGGCAAGTCTCTTGGGAAAACTGCCCTCCCATACCAGATTTGATGTACAGTCAGTGCTCTGCAATCTCAGGAGGAAGTTGCAAAGACTCAGGTCCTCCAGCCAACCATGTTCTTACACATGTCTGTATTCCTAGCCCAGGCACCTCCATTTGGAGGCCTCTTTATCAGGGCTTTCCCAGACACTTCTGCTGAGACCTCCTTATGAGGGGATGGGGAGAGGAACCTTGAAGACACTTTTCTTCACTCTGACTCAGTACTTAAGGAGTATTATTTTTCCCTATCTCTTTCTCCTCTACCTCCCCCCAGCCCCTGAGTCCATAAGATAGCAGGAACCTTTTGCTAAGGGCTCTCCTGGCAGTGAGAAGATCCTCACATCTGTACTAATCCACCTGACCCTCACTGGGTGCTGCTCCATGAGGAAGAATGGGACACTGGAGAAACCCACACTTTGTCTTGGTTAGCCTCTTGCTTATACTAACTACAGCAGTAAGTAATGAAAGGCTTAACAGTTACTTTCATTTTGGCAGCTCAGCTCTTGACATTTTCTTATTATAAATACTATCATGAAAAATAACATTATAAATGTATAATTTCTGACATGTTGGAATATATGATAAATTCCTAGAAGCGTAATTCTGATTGAAGAGTAAATGGACAATTTTGATAGCTATTGCCTAACTTCTCTTCATAGAGATTGTATCAGTTTACTGTCCCCCAACATTGTAAAAGAGAACCCTGGGTAAATTATATAAATGCAGTGCATCAGTCTCTTTCTCTGTAAAATCAGCATAAAAACAGAACCTACTTCATAGAGTTGTTGTGAGAATTGAATGACTTATTACAAGTTAACTGTTTAGAATAGTGCTTGACTATTATTATTGTTATTACTTCCATATGCCCCTGACAACACAGAATGCCATTTTATTTTGACAATAAGATGAAAAATGGTCTCTTGGTGTAGCTGTAATTTGTGTTTCACTTAATATGAGTAAAGTAAGCATTTTATCATATGTTAGAGAACAAGAAAGCTCTTGATACTGATGTGGAAATGCTGATATGGAAGACATGGAATAATCTTCAAAAAGCCTTATTAATAAAGAAAGAAAGGGGCAAAAGAGTGCAATATGCTAACATTTACATGTATGAAGGGGAAAAATAACATGTTTGTTTATATGTGCACAGAATATATATTTGTTTATATGTTCACAGAATAGCCCCAGAAGAATACTGGATCCTAGGGCAGGGTGGGTAGGAGGAAAACTAGGATAAGGATAGAAGAAAGACTTTTCATTGCATACCATTTGTACCTTTTGAATTTTGTGTCTTCTGAATGCTTTACATATTCTCCCATCACCACATACACAAAAAGTATCTAATAAAAATGCTCTTTAAAATATTGTATTGGAAAATAATGTATGTTTAATAACATGGAAAATGTTCATGATAAGTTGTTAAGAGAAATATAACAGGTTATAAGACAGGAATATATACATAATCCAAATCTAGTAATCATATATGGATAAGAAAAATAAAAGCCTGGAAGAGTATAATCAAAAGCTTTAACAATAAATATCTCTGGATAGTGGAGTTACAAGTCATTTTTATTTTCTTTTCAATGTTTTTTCCTATTTTCCAAATTCTGTGCTATGAAAATATATTACTTTTGCAGCTAGGAGGAAATGTTAGCTTTAAAAGGACATACATACATAGCGACAAAATATGTAACAAAATAAACATATAACAACATAAATAAATCTCCTACATAATTTTAAAGAAAAGAAGCCACACACACAAAAAAACGTGCTTATTGATTCCAGTTAGCTTCTTGCTTATACTATGATATATGTATATGATTCCAGTTATAGCCTATTCAAGAATAGGAAAAACCTATGTTATTAGAAGCCAGGTCAGCTACAACCTGTGGCAGGGAAATGGCTATGATTAGAAAGGGGCATGAGATAGTCTTCTGGAGTGTTAGAAATATTCTATAACTTCATCTGGGGATGGTTACATGGGTGTATACATATACACAAGTACCTTGAGTTATGTACTCAAGATATGGTCAATTTATGTGTGCTATATCCCAATTTTAACAATTAAGTCTAGAAAATGGAAGAGTAGTAAGGGAACCTTGGGTTCATCTGGTCCCTCAAACACAGCTAGATCAATATCAAACCATTTTGAACACCTAGAAAATCGATCTGAGGATTAACAGACCAATCTGCATAATTTGAGAGACAGAATGTTACAAGTACATGGTGTGGAAAAGTGAACTGGGGGAGAGAAGAGCCATAGTACTGCAGAGGGGAGGGATCCCCTTTTGAGGAGAGGAGAAGGAGAAAGGGGGAGATTGAGCAGTGCCTTGGGTTCTTGCAAGAAAAGCACTCCCCTTGAAAGGAAAGAGAGAAGAAAGAGTGAAAACACACACAGGGGACTGCACAAGAAAACTATTCCACAAAACCACTGATAGAGAAGAAGGAGAGGGTTTCAAAACCACCAGTTTTTTATAAACAGTGGAGCACAGAGTCTGAAGTTTCCATGCTCAGCACCTGGTGGTTCTCTGGCAAGGAGACAGGGTGGAGCCCCAGAGACAGAAAGAAGGGTCTGAGGATCCCCTGATCACACAGGAAGAAGCAGTTCTCTTGCTTGGAGTGCATTTGGAAGAGGTGATAGGGTCTCTCCGCAGGCAATAGACCCAGTGGGCACTATAGAGCTGCTCCATCCACCAGCATAGGAACAAAGAGGCCAGCTGAGGGCAGCAAACCCTGGCACAGGCTGTGTGTTGCAATTTACCATAAATACTGAGCTGCTGCTGCTGCTGCTGTAGAGTCACATGAACATTTTTTGGAACAAGATGGTACTGGCCACAGTGCAGCCAGACCCTACCTCAGAGTATCAGCACCAGTCTGAGCCATGGGGGCTCTGAAGTGTGGGGTTTTGAAACACAGCTGTGCCTGAGACAAAACTCTGGAGGGAGGTACCACCTGACAGGCAGACAGCTCAGACACAGACAGGGGGAAGGTGGAGATATGACCAAAGCTAGGTACACATAAAGGGTTATTAATCTCCAAACTGTGAGGTTGCAAACTTCCCACTCCAGAGACTAGACAGTGGGGTGAAGCCATTTTCACCATTTGCCCACTAACAAAGATGGACCCCAGTGAGATAAACAGTGCCACCAAGTGGAGAACGGAGCTATTACACCAAGCCCCACCCCTTCTGGAACCTCCAGGCACATCTTCACTAGGGCAAGGTCTACTAATCAGAGCAGCAAGCCCCTCCCTCAGAAGGCTGGCACAAATCCCTTCCACATGCTTAGTCTACTGATCATAGAGTGCTGCAAATTTTCAGAACTAGGGGAAACTGAATCTAGCTTCATTTGGGTTTTGGTTTGTTTGTTCATTTGTTTGTTTGGGTTTTTTTTTTTTTTTTTGCTTCTGTTTTTGTTTTTGTTTCTGTTTTTTTTTTTATATAGAAGGAGCAAATTTTTAATTTTATTTTATTTTTTAATTTTTTTCTTTTCTCTTTTTTTCTATAAAGCTACTCTTAAGCAGACCAAAACACACATAGGATGCGGCTTCCTTTATTTGATTTTTTTATTTTTAAAGTTTATTTTATTTTATTTTACTTTATTTATCCAAAATGACAAGACAAAGGAATTCACCCCAAAAGAAAGAATAGGAAGAAATTATGGCCAGGGATATAATCAATACAGATAGAAGTAAGATGTCTGAACTAGAATTTAAAACAATTATGAGGTTTCAAGCTAGGCTTGAAAAAAGCATAGAAGACACTAGAAAATCCCTACTGCAGATATAAAAAAGCTAAAATCTAGTGAGGCCAAAATTAAAAATGCTATAACTGAGATGCAAACCCAAATGAATGCCATGACTGAGGATGGATGAAGCAGAGGAAGGACTTGGTGATAGAGGAGGTATAATTATGAAAAGGAGGGAAACAAAGGTAATAGATCATGAAGGTAGACTTAGGGAACTCAGAGACTTATTACAACAGAATAACATTCATATCATTAGAAGTCTCAGAAGATGAAGAAAAAGAAAAAGGACAGAATGTTCATGTGAGAAAATTATATCTGCAAACTTCCCTAGTCTAGGGAAGGACACAGAAATCAAAATCCAAGAAACACAAAGAACTCTCATTAAATTCAACACAAAAGCTGGCCATCACCAACACATATCATAGCCAAATTCACAAAATACACAGTCAAGGAAAGAATCCTGAAAGCAGCAAGAGGAAAAGAGTCCTTAACCTACAAGAGAAGATAGATCAGGTTCATAGCAGATCTGTCCACAGAAACTTGGCAGGCCAGAAAGGAGTGGCAGGATACATTCAACATGCTGAATGGGAAAAACATGCAGTCAATAATACTCTATCCAGCAAGGCTAACATTCAGATTACAAGGAGAGATAAAGAGTTTCCCAGACAAACAAAAACTAAAGGAGTTTGTGACCACAAAACTATCCCTGCAAGAAATATTTAGGGGGACTCTGATATTGAGTGGCGAAAACAAAAAGACCAAAAGCAACAAAGACAAGAGGGGACCTGGTGGCTGAGTTGGTTAAGCATCTGACCCTTGATTTCAGCTAATGTCATGATCTCGTGGTTCATGAGATCAAAATTCAAATGAGACTGCACTGACAGTGTGGAGCCTGCTTGGGATTCTCTTTCTCTCTCCCTCTCACTCTTCCTCTTCTCCCTTGTGCTCACTCTATCTTTCTCAAAACAAACAAACAAACATTTACCAAAAAACCCCACAAAGACTAGAATGGAACAGAAAACACCACCAGAAGCACCAACTTTACAGAGAACACAATGGCATTAAACTCATATCTTTCAATAATCACCCTTTGTAAATGGACTAAGTGCTCCAATCAAAAGACACAGAGTATGAGAATGGATAAAAAAAACAAAATACATCAATATTCTGACTACAGGAGACTCATGTTAGACCTAAAGACATTGACAGATTGAAAGTAAGAGGATGGAGAAACATGTATACTAATGGATGCCAAAAGAAAGTGAGAGTAGCCATTCTCATATCAAACGAACTAGATTTTAAACCAAAGACTGTAACAAGAGATGAAAAAGGCCATTATATAATAATTAAGAGGTCTATCCATAAAGAAGATCTAACAATTGTAAATATTTATGCCCCCAACTTGAAGTATCCAAATATATTAATCAATTAATCACAAACATAAAGAAGAAACTCATTGACAATAATACAATAATAGTAAAGGACTTTAACACCCCACTTACAGGAAGGACAGATCATCTAAGCAGAAAATCAACAAGGAATGATACACTGGACTGGCTTTGAATGATACACTGGACTGGATGGATTTAACAGATATATTCAGAACATTCCATCCTAAAGGAGCAGAATACACATTCTTTTCGAGTGCACACAGAAAAGTCTCTGGAATAGATCACATACTGGGTCACAAATCAGCCCTCAACAAATATAAAAAAGATGGAGATCACACCATGCATATTTTTAGACCACAACACTATGAAACTTGAAATCAACCACAAGAAAAAATTTGGAAAGACCACAAATACTTGGAGGCTAAAGAAAATCTTATTAAAAAATGAATGGGTTAACCAGGAAATTAAAGAAGAATTAAAAAATACATGGAAGCAAATGAAAATGAAAACACTACACTCCAACATCTTTGGAATGCAACAAAGGCAGTCCTAAGAGGAAAATATATTGTAATATAAGTCTACCTCGAGAACCAAGAAAGATTTCAAATACAAAACCTAACTTTACATCTAAAGAGGCTAGAAAAGGAATAGCAACTATAGCCAAAAGAAGGGAAATAATAAAGACTAGAACAGAAATAAATCATATAGAAACAAACAACAGTAGAACAGATCAACAAAAATAAGAGCTGGCTCTTCAAAAGACTTAATAAAATTGATAAACATAGACTTATCAAAAAGAAAAGAGAAAGGAACAAAATAAGCAAAATCATGAATGAAAGAAGACAGATCACAACCAACACCAAGAAATACAAATAATAAGAGTACATAATAAGTGGCCCTTGGGTGGCTCAGTTGGTTAAGTGTCTGACTGCAGCTCAGGTCCTGATCTCATGGTTCGTGAGTTCAAGCCCCACGTTGGGCTCTGTGCTGACAGCTCAGAATCTGGAGCCTGCTTCCAATACTGTGTCTCCCTCTCTCTCTGCTCCTCCCCTGCTCCCACTCTGTCTCTGTCTCTCCCCAAAATAAATACACATTAAAAAAATTTTTTTAAAGAGTGAAAAACTATATGCCCAAAACCAGGACAACCTGGAAGAAATGTATAAACTCCTAGAAACATACAAACTACCAAAATTAAAACAAAAAGAAACAGAAAATTTTGAACAGACTGATTACCAGAAATGAAATTGATTCAGAAATCAAAATTCTCCCCAAAAAACAAAAGTCTAAGACCAGATGGCTTTCCAGGGGAATTCTAAAGAAATTTAAAGAAGAGTTAATACTTATTCTCTCAACTGTTTCAAAAAATAAAAATGGAGGAAAGCATTCAAACTCATTCTATGAAACCAACATTACGTTGATTTCAAAACCAGACAAAGATCCCACTAAAAGGCAAATGACAGGCCAATATCCCTGATGAAACTGGATGCAAAAATTCCCAACAAGATACTAACAAATTGAATTCAAAGTACATAAAAAGAATTATTCACCATGATCAACTAGGGTTTATTCCTGGGCTTCAGAGCTGGTTCAATAACCATAAATCAAGCAATGTGATATACCACATTAATTTTAATAGATAAGAAGGATAAAGGATAAGAACCACATTATCCTCTCAATAGATGCAGAAAAAGCATTTGAAAAAATATAGCATCCTTTCTTGATAAAAATCCTCAACAAAGTAGGGACAGATGGAACATGTCTCAACATCATAAAAGCCATATATTAAAGTCCCACAGCTAATATCATTTTCAATGGGGAAAAACTGAGAGCCTTTCTCCTATGATCAGGAACAAGACAAGGATGTCCACTTTCACCATTACTATTTTAAACTGGAAGTCTGAGCCTCAATAATCAGACAACAAAAAGAAATAAAAGGCATCCAAGTCAAGAATAAGTCAAACTTTCACTATTTGGAGATGACATAATACTCTATGTAGAGAACCCAAAAGACTCCACCAAAAAATTGCTGGCACTGATAAACAAATTCAGCAAAGTTGTAGGATATAAAATAAATATACAGAAATTCATTGCATTTCTGTACATCAATAACAGCACAGCATAAAAAGAAATTTAAAAATTGATCTCATTTTCAGTTGCACCAAAAACAACTAGATACCCAGGGATAAACCTAACCAAAGAAGCAAAAGATCTGTACTCTGTAAACTATACACCTATGAAAGAAATTGAAGAGGACACAAAGAAATGGAAAAACATTCCATGCTCATGGATTGAAAGAACATTATTAAAATGTCTATACTACCCAAAGCAATCTACACATTTAATGCAATCCCTATAAGAATAGCACCAGACTTTTTTGCAGAGCTAAAACAAACAATCTTAAAATTTTTATGAAACCACAAAAGACCCTAAATAGCCAAAGCAATCCTGAAAAAGAAAAACAAAACTGGAGGCATCATGATTACAGATTTCAATCTCTATTATAAGTCTGTAGTCATCAAGACAGTATGGTACTGGCACAAAAACAGACACATAAACCAAGGGAAAAGACTAGAAAACCCAGAAATGGACCCACAACTATATGACCAACCAATCTTCAACAAGCAGGAAAGAATATCCACTCAGAAAAAGACAGTCTCCTCAACAGATGGTGTAGGGGAAAATGGACAACAACACACAAAAGAATGAAACTGGACTACTCTCTTGCACTATATACAAAAATAAATTCAAAATGGATGAAAAACCTAAATGTGAGACAGGAAACCATCAAAATCCTACAGAAGAACACAGGCAGCAACCTCTTTTTTTTTTTTTTTTTTTTTTTCTTTTTTATTTATTTTTGGGACAGAGAGAGACAGAGCATGAACGGGGGAGGGGCAGAGAGAGAGGGAGACACAGAATCGGAAACAGGCTCCAGGCTCCGAGCCATCAGCCCAGAGCCTGACGCGGGGCTCGAACTCACGGACCGCGAGATCGTGACCTGGCTGAAGTCGGCCGCTTAACCGACTGCGCCACCCAGGCGCCCCGGCAGCAACCTCTTTGACATTGGCCATAGCAACCTCTGTCTTCGCCAGAGGCAAGGGAAACAATAGCAAAAATGAACTATTGGGACTTCATCAAAATAAAAAGCTTCTGCACAGTAAAGGAAATACTCAACAAAACTAAAAGGCAGCCTACAGAATGGGAGATGATACTTGAAAATGACATGTTGGATAAAGGGTTAGTATCCAAAATCTATAAAGAACTTACCAAACTCAACACCCACAAAACAAACAACCCAGTTAAGAAATGGGCAGAAAACATGAATAGACACTTCTCCAAAGAAGACATCCAGATGGCTAACAGACACATGAAAAGATGCTCAGCATCATTCATCATCAGGGAAATACAAATCAAAACCATGGTGAGATACCACCTCTCACCTGTCAGAATGGCTAAAATTAACAACACAATAGACAACAGGTGTTGGCATGGATGCAGAGAAAGGAGAACCTTCTTGCACTGTTAGTGGGAATGCAAACTGGTGCAGCCCCTCTGGAGAACAGTATGGAGGTTCCTCAAAAAGTTAAAAATAGTTAAAACTAAAACTACCCTATTCATGAATTTCACTACTAGGTTCTTAGCCAAAGAACACAAAAATACTGATTTGAAGGGGTACATGCACCCTGATGCTTATAGCAGCATTATCAACAATAGCCAAACTATGGAGAGAACATCAACTGATGAATGGATAAAGAAGGTGTGTTATGGGAGGAGGTAAGGAAGATGGTGGCTTAGGAGGATGCTGGGCTCACCGCGCATCCTGCTGATCACTTAGATTCCACCTACACCTGCCTAACGAACCCAGAAAACCACCAGAAGACTAGCAGAATGGAGTCTCCGGAGCCAAGCGCAGACTAGAGGCCCACGGAAGAGGGTAGGAAGGGCGGAGAGGCAGTGCGCGCTGCACGGACTGGCGGGAGGGAGCCGGGGCGGAGGGGCAGCCTGCCGGCCAAGCAGAGCCCCTGAGTCTGGCTTGCAAAAGCGGAGGGGCCGGACGGAGTGTGTTCCGACAGCAAGTGCGACTTAGCATCTGGGAGGTCATAAGTTAACAGCTCTGCTCGGAAAGCGGGAAGGCTGGAGGACAAAGGGAGGGAGAGTTGCTGAGTCCCGGGATGACAGAGCTCAGTTTGGCGGGGGGAACAAAGGCGCTTGCCAGCGCCATCTCCCTCGCCCATCCCCCAGCCAAAATCCCAAAGGGAACCAGTTCCTGCCAGGGAACTTGCTTACTCTGCGCAAACACCCAACGCTGTGCTTCTGCGGAGCCAACCCTCCGGCAGCGGGTCTGACTCCCTCCCGCTGCCACAGGGCCCCTCCTGAAGTGGATCACCTAAGGAGAAGCGAGCTAAGCCTGCCCCTCCTGCCCCCGTGCACCTTGCCTACCCACCCAGATAATATGCCAGATCCCCAGCACCACAAGCCTGGCAGTGTGCAAGTAGCCCAGATGGGCCACGCCACCCCACAGTGAATCCCGCCCCTAGGAGAGGGGAAGAGAAGGCACACACCAGTCTGACCGTGGTCCCATCGGTGGGCTGGGGGCAGACGTCAGGTCTGACTGCGACTCCACCCACCAACTCCAGCACAGGGGAAGTGCCCTGCAGGTCCTCACCACTCCAGGGACTATCCAAAATGACCAAACAGAAGAATTCCCCTCAAAAGAATCTCCAGGAAATAACAACAGCCAATGAACTGATCAAAAAGGATTTAAATAATATAACAGAAAGTGAATTTAGAATAATAGTCATAAAATTAATCGCTGGGCTTGAAAACAGTATACAGGACAGCAGAGAATCTATTGCTACAGAGATCAAGGGGCTAAGGAACAGTCAGGAGGAGCTGGAAAACGCTTTAAATGAAATGCAAAATAAAATGGAAACGACAACGGCTTGGATTGAAGAGGCAGAGGAGAGAATAGGTGAACTAGAAGATAAAGTTATGGAAAAAGAGGAAGCTGAGAGAAAGAGAGATAAAAAAATCCAGGAGTAGGAGGGAAAAATTAGAGAACTAAGTGATACACTAAAAAGAAATAATATACGCATAATTGGTATCCCAGAGGAGGAAGAGAGAGGGAAAGGTGCTGAAGGGGTACTTGAAGAAATAATAGCTGAGAACTTCCCTGGTCTGGGGAAGGAAAAAGGCATTGAAATCCAAGAGGCACAGAGAACTCCCTTCAGACATAACTTGAATCGATCTTCTTCACGACATATCATAGTGAAACTGGCAAAATACAAGGATAAAGAGAAAATTCTGACAGCAGCAAGGGATAAACGTGCCCTAACTTATAAAGGGAGACCTATAAGACTCGTGACTGATCTCTCTTTTGAAACTTGGCAGGCCAGAAAGGATTGGCAAGAGATCTTCAATGTATTGAACAGAAAAAAATATGCAGCCGAGAATCCTTTATCCAGCAAGTCTGTCATTTAGAATAGAAGGAGAGATAAAGGTCTTCCCAAACAAACAAAAACTGAAGGAATTCGTCACCACTAAACCAACCCTACAAGAGATCCTAAGGGGGATTCTGTGAGACAAAGTACCAGAGACATCGCTACAAGCATAAAACATACAGACATCAAAACCACACTCAGATATCACCTCACGCCAGTCAGAGTGGCCAAAATGAGCAAATCAGGAGACTATAGATGCTGGAGAGGAGTTGAGAAAAGGGAACCCTCTTGCACTGTTGGTGGGAATCCAAACTGGTGCAGCCACTCTGGAAAACAGTGTGGAGGTTCCTCAGAAAATTAAAAAAAGACCTACCCTATGACCCAGAAATAGCACTGCTAGGAATTTATCCAAGGGATACAGGAGTACTGATGCATAGGGGCACTTATACCCCAATGTTTATAGCAGCACTCTCAACAATAGCCAAATTATGGAAAGAGCCTAAATGTCCATCAACTGATGAATGGATAAAGAAATTGTGGTTTATATACACAATGGAATACTACGTGGCAATGAGAAAAAAATGAAATATGGCCTTTTGTAGCAACGTGGATGGAACTGGAGAGTGTGATGCTAAGTGAAATAAGCCATACAGAGAAAGACAGATACCATATGGTTTCACTCTTAGGTGGATCCTGAGAAACGTATCAGAAACCCATGGAGGAGGGGAAGGGGAAAAAAAAAAAAAAGAGGTTAGAGTGGGAGAGAGCGAAAGCATAAGAGACTGTTAAAAACTGAGAACAAACTGAGGGTTGATGGGGGGTGGGAGGGAGGGCAGGGTGGGTGATGGGTATTGAGGAGGGCACCTTTTGGGATGAGCACTGGGTGTTGTATGGAAACCAATTTGACAGTAAATTTCATATATTAAAAATAAATAAATAAATAAATAAAAACAAAAAAAAAACAAAAAAAAAAACAAAAAAAAAAAACCAAACCTTCCTTTGGGTTTATATTATTAAATAACCCTTTCATATAACTCAGTAGTGTTTATTATTGTGTTACCCTGAAATGTGTGCCTTCTTAGGTTAAAAAATGAGGATTGTTCTTGTTGGAAACATGAAAGCTGATGATGGTTTGGCCATGTGCATTAAGGCCTGAAAAGGGCATCAAGGGCTGCTTAAAAACAGATTTGTTCCACAAGGTGGACTTTTCTTCCATTGCCTGCAGAAACACTACTCTTTTCAGGGATGCTCTGGTTCTGAACCAGAAATCTTTCAAAACTGAGGATGAAAGTTAAAAAACACCCTGAATTAAGCTAAGTAGCATGGAACACTCATCATCCATTCAAAGTTGAGATTCCAAATGACCATATTTGAATTTGTATTTGATTTATCCTTCTCTGAACACTTTTGCCCACCAGCCTCACTACCTATTTTGTGTCTATCTTTACATGCCATTCAATTCAAGGAATGAAATCCTTTGTTAAATTTTGATTATTGTAAGTAGTGTAATGATTTCTCTCATAACAGAATTGACTCATTCTCTCTTAGCAACTTCATTTCCAGATTCCAAATAAAAACATGGCCTCTGGAAGGGGATCTCCTAACTAGCAGTGTTCTGACCTCCTGAGTAGACCTACCTGTACAAATAAGTTACACAATGGAACAATCTGTTTTATTAGGCTTATGCATAAGCACATATGAAACAACACATATTTTGAAAACACAGATCTAGCAAATGAAATTTCATTTAATTTATAGTGATTCTAACCAATTGTTTCAATAAACTATAGTGTTAAGTTGTAAAATACCAAACTATTGACCCATGGTTTCAGGATCTTACATCTCTAGATTAAACAATGTAATAATTTATATCACATAGAAAAGTTAACAAAGTTGTTAATCTGAAACTGAAAGCCTTTCAATGTTATTTATGCATTAAAAAGAGCCAAAATATTTGATTCAGTAACATATGAAGAAAGAGTTTGAGAACTATTTTTAATCATAAATTTGCTATCTTTTGTTTCCAAGGAAAACATTATTGACCCATTTTTAGTAAAGAATGAGCATTGAATTATTTCTCTAGTAAGAGTGATGGATTTATACCAATCCTGTGTAAACACAAAAGTAAATGGTATGAGGAAAATGAAGTTTTTTTCCCTCCTAATGTTTAGAAGCTCATATGTTATGTTTTATATACAAATTATTGGAACTTGAATGTAAAAGCAAAGCCATAACCTTCACCAGGTCTGGATTGCTTGGGATGGAAGAAGTAAAATTGTCATATTTGACACTTGAGTCTAGAAATGATTAGGGACTTGTACAAGTGCCAGCATGTTTAACCATTTGACTTCTTTGGTATAAAAGACCAATATAGAGCTTTCTGAGTTGTAAAATAATCCACATTGGTGGTTCAGATTGCTTCTAAAGAACTGATAATTCATTTTGTAGTCCAATCCATTGCCGTGCTAGATTTAACCATACTGAGTACTCTAAGGGTTTATTTCTAATATTACAGAGCTGCTATCATGAACATTTTGTTCATTTTAGCTGAATACCAGGAAAAATGCTTAAATATTTAATTGAGCCTGAAAATAAGGCGTGTAGTTGAAACTCTAACCAGTGAGAATGTTTCAAGAATAGGAGGAAAAAATTGGTAGTTGGGCCTTTCTTGTGGAAAGCCAGAATATTATGTTTGATTTCAGTTTGCAAGTTATTTTCACTACTATCTCACATCATCACCCAGATCCATCAATAATATATACAGTGTGTCATCCTCCCCAGAGGTATTCTCCAGCATGAACTGGAATATTTGCTGTAGTTTACAGCTGCAAGTATTAATTGTTAGCAATACTCATATTTCAGTGGTTGAGCTGATCTTCATTTTAGATGACATTTCCTTTCAACAGCCTTCTACATGGACTAATTCATTTTAGAAATACTTAGCCATGGGACACCTGGATGGCTCAGGTGGTTAAGAGTCCAACTCTTGATTTTGGCTTAGGTCAGCTCCAGTCATGATCTCATGGTCGTGAGATGGAACCCCATGTAAGCTCTGTGCTGACAGCACAGAGCCTGCTTGGGATTTTCTCTCTCTCCTTCTCTTTCTGCCCCTCCCCCCCTCAGTAAATAAATAAACTAATAAACTTAAAATAAATACTGAGCCATATTACAGAATATGATTTTCCTTTCTGAAGCCCAAGCATACTTTCAGGATGGTAAATTGGAGCCTATGACTGATACTCTCTTCGGTGGTGTATGTAATTGTGGCAGGAGTCCCCAGAGGAATGAAATTAAAATTTAGAATCTGTTCTCCTTCTCACAAGTGTCCATCTGCATGAGTTGATATGTATTCAGTGAAGGGATTTGTCAGGAGGAATTTTTCCATACAGATCTTCAGAGTTAGAAGAAGAGAAATGACAGGGAGATGGACAGATGACGGGAAAGGAAAATGATCAAAAGATGTAGAAGCTCCACTAGATTAAAAACAAAGATTCTTCTTATTGGAGACATGAGGAGTGTATGTATAGGAAGGCCTACAAAATGTCACAAGTGCTCTTTAAACACTGCATTTTGTTATAATTTTGTTCTAAAGAATAGACTTTCCTTTGATACTTGCAGAAATGTTAGTGGTTCCAGGAATTTTCCCAGACTCTGAACCAGAAACTGCTTTCTTGGCTAAGGATGAAGGGCAAAAAAGCCTATGAACTAAGCTAAATAAAAGGCAGTATGGGGAAACTTTAGAGGGAATTTCACAATGTAAGGTGTTCTCACTCTCTTCATTTGGATGAGGAAAGGGTGGTGGGGGGACAGATTCTCCCTTCCCAGAAGTTTGACTTTTGTTTTCTTTTTACATGTCGAAGGACAGCATGTTGGAAGGTGAGTAAGTCCTGGGGCAACAGTGGAGAATCATCCAGAAGAAAGTGGGCAAAGCCGATATGTGAACAAGAAAAGAGTTAGTCAGTTATGGGCTGGTAGATATAGGTTGGTTGTGTTCTGCCAAGGAACTGAAGTCTTGGCGTGCTTCTTAGGATATAGAAGTTCAGAGGATGCCTTAAAGGGAGCAGGATATTGTAAAAAGACAAGGTTGGGACTTGCTACTCACTGTCACGCTCCTCTCCAACCAACACACTTCTTGAATTACATGCAGTTCCAATGTATGTACTGCTATAATGTCTGCAGGGGACCCAGATTACTTGACCCTTAACTAAGCAGGAAAATTTAGCAAGAAAATTTAGGTGGATGATGTTTAGATTTGGGGTACCAGGAGATACGGCTTTCCTCAAGTGAGTGGGCACAAAGTGGACATCTACAGAGAGGAGAGTAGAAGTGCATGCAAGGCCTAGCCCTGAACATACAGGACTCCCAGAACTAACTGAGAAGACCTGTGGTGGGGGAGCTGAAGTCCTGAAGTTTGGCACTGTGGGGTTAGAACTGGAAAAAATGTGGGGAGTGAAGCAGTTTGACTGACATATCCACACACTGCAGAAGCCTGGGAACAATCAGGTTATTAGTAGAAAACTCACACTATTTTATTTTATTTTATTTTATTTTATTTTATTTTATTTTATTTTATTTTATTATTTTAATTTTATTTTTTAATGTTTATTTATTTTTGAGAGAGACACACACACAGAGTGTGAGGGGCAAGGAGCAGAGAGAGAGGGAGACACAGAATCTGAGGCAGGCTCCAGGCTCCAGGCTGTTAGTGTAGAGCCTGATGCAGGGCTTGAACTCATGGACCTTGAGATCATGACCTGAGCCATAGTCAGACACTTAACCAACTGAGCCACCCAGACGCCCAACTCATGATCTTTTAAAGATTATGAACATTGTGGTGGATTTGCTGTAACATGAAAAACCTAAAGCCTGGACTCTACACCCTGGTTGCTTAGCTCATCTTGTCTTAAAATTGTCATGCCTGCTATGGCAACAGCATAATTACTTTATTTCCTTGATTCTGAGATACAATCATTTGTAAGACACATCTTCATTTTAATGAGAGGTTTCTAAGAGGAAAAACCTACTATATTAAATCACACATTGATTTAAAGATGCAATTCCAATTTTAGAAACATTAAAATGCTACAAAATGTACATTTAGAATTAAAGGAATACAGTAGAAATGCAGCAAACAATAAACACTAATGGCTCTGCTTGATTCTTCAGCTGGAATTCAGAATGGACTTTCTCTTTTGGGGTGTGTCTTTCCTACCCAGATTAAAAAAATTTTTTAATGTTTTACTTATTTTTGAGAGAGAGAGAGAGAGAGTGTACAAGCGGAGGAGGGACAGAGAGAGAGGGAGACACAGAATCCGAAGCAGGCTTCAGTCTCTGAGTTATCAACACAGAGCCTGACATGGGCCTCAAACTCACAGACCACGAGATCATGACCTGAGCTGAAGTTGGGCACTTAAGCAACTGAGCAACCCAGGTGCTCCTCTATCCAGAATTTTTAAAATTAAAACTAAAAAAAATTTCAATGTCATTTTCAATGTCAGTGTCACAGTGTTCTATTAGTTTCAGGTGTACAATATAGTGATTCAACACTTCCATACATTACTCAGTGCTTATCACAAGTGTGCTCCCTAATCCTCATCACCTATTTTACTCATCCCCTCCTCTTGCCTCCGGAAACCATCAGTTTGTTCTCCTAGTTAAGAGTCTATTTTTTGGTGTGTGTGTGTGTGTGTGTGTGTGTGTGTCTTTTTTTTTCCCTTTGCTCATTTGTTTTATTTCTTAAATTCCACATACGAGTGAAATCATATGGTATTTGTGTTTCTCGGACTGGCTTATTTCGCTTAGCATTATACTCTTTAGCTCCATCCATGTTTTTGCAAATGGCAGGATTTCATTCTTTTTTAGTGGCTGAATCAGAATGGACTTTGATTTGCATTGGTTTCTCTGCCCTTTCTGAAAGAAAGGACAAAAGGGAAATAAGCATTATTAAATATCTGCTATAATAATAAAAATAATGGAGACAGCCAATGTTTATAGACTATGGATTATGTGTCAGGATTGTTCTAAGTCCTTTCATGTATGTTATTTCATTTAATCCTCATAATGATCTTGGGAGATAGGTGCTAGTAATACTGTAAATCTCTGTGAGACTCAGTTTCCCCATTTTTGCATATTAGAAAACTGAGATCCACAAAGAATAATTTGTCTGAGGCCACATAATTATTAAATAGCAAACTAGGGTTGGGGCGCCTGGGTGGCTCAGTTGGTTAAGCTTCTGACTTCAGCTCAGGTCATGATCACGTCGTGGTTTGTGGGTCTGAGCCCTGCGTTGGGCTCTGTGCTGACAGCTCAGAGCCTGGAGCTTGCTTTGGAATCTGTCTCCCTCTCTCTCTGCCCCTACCCGCCCCCCCCCCCCCGCACTCTGCCTCTCTCTCTCTCAAAAATAAATAAACATTAAATAGCAAACTTGGAATATTAGTCTATAAACCTAATCTATAAGGTTGCTTAGGTTTCTTTTTTAAAACCTCATTTTTAAACTTTTTCTTCTTTAAAATTCTGAAATATATTATGCATACAAAAGTATATATATAATTTTTGTGTGTGTGTATCTTTCAAAAATTGTCTTCTTTCTTTTTTTCAAGTTTTTATGTCAATTCCAGCAGGTTAACATAGTGTAATATTAGTTTCAGGTGTAGAATTTAGTGATTCATCAATACCATACAACACCCAGTGCTCATCACTACTAGTGCCCACCTTAACCCATCACCCATTTAACCCATTCCCCTGCCTGCTTACCCTCCAGTAACTCTTAGCTTGATCTCTGTAGTTAAGAGTATGTTTCCTGGTTTCTCTCTCCCGCTTTATATGTTCATGTTTTGTTTCTTAAATTCCACATATGAATGAAATCCTATGGTATTTGTCTTTCTCTGACTGACTTATTTTGCCTGGCATAATACTTTCTAGCTCCATCTATGTCATTGCAAGTGGCAAGACTTCATTCTTTTTATGGCTGAGTAATATTTAATTGTATGTATATACTACTGCTTCTTTAACCATTCATCAGTTGATGGGCATTTGGGCTCTTTCCATGAGAGCTAAGTTTGATAATGCTACTATAAACATCAGGTGCATGTATTCCTTTGAATCAGTATTTTCTGTATTCTTTGGGTAAATACCTAGTAGTGCGATTGCTGGATCATAAGGTAGTTATGTTTTTAACTTTTTGAGGAACCTCCATACTGTTTTCCAGAGTGGCTGCACCAGTTTGCATTCCCAAGGAGGGGTCCCCTTTCTCCACATTCTCACCAACACCTGTTATTTCCTGTGTTGTTAATTTTAGCCATTCTGACTGGTGTGAGGTGATATCCCATTGTAGTTTTGATTTGTATTTCCCTGATGATGAATGATGTTGAACACTTTTCATGTGTCTGTTGACCATCTGTAGATTTTCTTCAGAGACATGTCTACTTATGTCTTCTGCCTGTTTTTTAACCGGATTATTTGTTTTTTGGGTGTTGAGTTTGCTAAGTTCTTTATAGATTTTTGGATCTAAAATCCAAAAAGTCCTTTATCAGATATGTTATTTGCAAGTATCTTCTCCCATTCCAAATGTTGCCTTTTGGTTTTGTTGAGTGCTTCCTTCACTGTGCAGCTTTTTATCTTGATTAAGTCCCAAGAATTTATTTTTGCTTTTGTTTCCCTTGCCTCAGGAGATGTATCTAGTAAGAAGTTGTTATGACCAATGTCAAAGAGGTTACTGCCCATGTTCTCCTGTAGGATTTTGATGGTTTCTTGTCTCACATTTAGGTGTTTCATACATTTTAAATTTATTTTTGTGTATGATGTAAGAAGGTAGTCCAGTTTCATTCTTAAACATGATGCTGTCCTATTTTCCCAACATTTTTTGTTGAAAAGACTGCCTTTTTTCCCATTGGATATTCTTTCCCACTTTGTTGAAGATCAATTGACTATATAGTTGTTGGTCCATTTGTGGGTGTTCTATTCTGTTCCATTGATCCATGTTTCTATTTTTTGTGCCAGTACCATACTGTCTTGATCACTACATATTTGTAATATAACTTGGAGTCTGGAATTGTGATGTTTCCCACTTTGCTTTCCTTTTTCAAAATTGCTTTGGCAATTTGGGGTCTTTTGTGATTTCATAAAAATTTTAGGATTGCTTGTTCTAGCTCTGTGAAAAATGCTGGTGGTATTTTGATAACGATTGCACTAAATGTGTAGATTGCTTTGAGTAGTATAGACATTTTAACAATATTTCTTCTTCCAATCTATGAGCATGGAAACTTTTTCCATTTCTTTATGTCTCCTTCAATTCCTTTCATCAGCGTTCTATAGTTTTCAGAATACAGATCTTTTACCTCTTTGTTTGGTTAGATTTATTCTTAGGTATCTTGTGGGTTTTGTTGCAATTGTAAATGGGATTGATTTCTTCATTTCCATTTCTGCTGCTTCATGATTCGTGTATAGAAATGCAACAGATTTCTGTATGTTGGTTTTGTATCCTGTGACTTTACTGAATTTGTGTATCAGTTCTAGCAAATTTTTGGTGGAGTCTTCTGGGTTTTCTATATAAAGAATCATGTCATTCCCAAATAGTGAAAATTTGACTTCTTTCTTGCTGGTTTGAATGCCTTTTATTTCTTTTTTTTTTTTTTTTTTCAACGTTTTTTTTTCAACTTTTTTTTTTTTATTTATTTTTGGGACAGAGAAAGACAGAGCATGAACGGGGGAGGGGCAGAGAGAGAGGGAGACACAGAATCAGAAACAGGCTCCAGGCTCCGAGCCATCAGCCCAGAGCCTGACGCGGGGCTCGAACTCACGGACCGCGAGATGGTGACCTGGCTGAAGTCGGACGCTTAACCGACTGCGCCACCCAGGTGCCCCGCCTTTTATTTCTTTTTGTTGTCTGACTGCTGAGGCTAGGACTTCCAGTACTGTGTTAAATAACAATGGTGAGATGGACATCCCTGTCTTGTTTCTGACCTTAGAGGAAAAGTTCTCAGTTTTTCCCCATTGAGGATGATATTAGCTGTGGGCTTTTTGTATATGGCCTTTATTATGTTGAGGTATATTCTTTCTATCCCTACTTTGTTGAGGGTTTTTATTATGAAAGGATGCTGTATTTTGTCAGTGCTTTTTCTGCATTTATTGAGAGGATCAAAAGGTTCTTACGTTTATCAATGTGGTATACCACGTTGATTGATTTGCAAATATTGAAACACCCCTGCAGCCCAGTAATAAATCCCACTTGATCATGGTGAATAATTCTTTTAATGTACTGTTGAATTTGATTTGCTAGTAACTTGTTGAGAATTTTTGCATCCAGCTTCATCAGGGATATTGACCTTTAAATATCCTTCTCAGTGGAACCTTTGATTTTGGAATCAAGGTAATGCTGGCTTCATAGAATGAGTTTGATAGGTTTCCTTCCATTTCTATTTTTTGGGAACAGCTTCAGAATAGGTATTAACTCTTCTTTAAATGTCTGGTAGAATTCCCCTGCAAAGCCATCTAGCCTAGGACTCTTGTTTGTTGAGAGATTCTTGATAACTGATTTAATTTCTTTGCTGGCTAAGGGTCTGTTAAATTTTCTATTTCTTCCTGTTTCAGTTTTGGTAGTGTGAGTTTCTAAGAATTTTTCCATTTCTTCCAGGTTGTCCAGTTTGTTGGCATACAATTTTTCACGATATTCTGTTATAATTGTTTGTATTTCTTGGTATTGGTTGTGATCTCTCCCCTTTCATTCATGGTTTTATCTATTTGGGTCATTTCTCTTTTCTTTTTGATAAGCCTGGCTAGGGTTTTATCAATTATTTATTCTTTCAAAGAACCAGCTCTTATTTTCATTGATCTGTTCCACTGGTTTCTTTGTTTCTATATCGTTATTTCAGCTCTAATCTTTATTTTTTCCCTTCTTCTGCTGGCTTTGGGCTTTATTTGCCTCTCCTTTTCTTGCTCCTTTACATGTAAGGTTAGATTGTGTATTTGGGACCTTTCTTGTTTCTTGAGATAGGCCTGAGTTGCAATATACTTTCCTCTTAGGACTGCCTTTGCTGCATCCTAAAGGGTTTGGACTGTTGTATTTTCATTTTCGTTTGCTTCCACGTATTTTTAAAAATTTCTTCTTTAATTTCCTGGTTAACCCATTCATTCTTTAGTAGGATTTTCTTTAACTTTTTTGTATTTTAGGGCTCTCCATTTTTTTTCTTGTGGTGGAATTCAAGTTTCATAGTGTTGTGATCTGAAACTATGCATGATATGATCTGGATCTTTTTGTACTTTTTGAGGGCTTATTTGTGATCCAGTATGTGATCTGCTCTGGAAAATATTCCATGTGCACTCTAGAAGAATGTGTATTCTGCTGCTTTAGTATTATTTTTCCCATTTTCACAGATGAGGACACTGAGAGAAAGGTTAAGTAATGTGCCCAAATTCACAGATATAATAATGGCAGAGCTAGAATTCAAACCTAGGTCTTATGATTACAATATTCATCCTTCTTATCTGCTCTACCATTGCATGTTCTCTGAAATACTCCCATTTTAGTTTTTTCTTTTGAGATGTGGCATATATAATTCTCATAATATATTTGTGTGGAGGAAATATAGACTTCTAGGCTTAATTTTTATTATTTTTGTTTGTTTTTTTTTGTCAATTTAAAAGAAAATTCTAGTTAACTTACAGTGCATTATTGATTTCAAGAGTAGAATTCAGTGATTCATCACTTACATAGAACACCCAGTGTTCATCACAACAAGTGCCCTCCTTAATACCCATCACCTATCTAGCCCATTCACCCATCTGCCTCCCTCTGTCAGCTCTCAGTTTGTACTCTGTCTTTAAGAGACTCTTGTGGTTTGTTTCCCTCTCTCTTTTTTCCCCTCCCATATATTCATCTGTTTTGTTTCTTAAATTCTACATATGAGTGAAATCATATGATGTTTGTCCTCAGGCTGACTTATTTCACTTAGCATAATACACTCTAGCTCCATCCACATTGTTGCAAGTGCAACATTTCATTCTTTTTGATGGCTGAGTAATATTCCATTTTATATACATAACACACCTTCTTTTTTTTTTTCAATATATGAAATTTATTGTGAAATTGGTTTCCATACAACACCCAGTGCTCATCCCAAAAGGTGCCCTCCTCAATACCCATCACCCACCCTGCCCTCCCTCCCACCCCCCATCAACCCTCAGTTTGTTCTGTTTTTAAGAGTCTCTTATGCTTTGGCTCTCTCCCACTCTAACCTCTTTTTTTTTTTTTTTTTTTCCTTCCCCTCCCCTGTGGGTTTCTGTTAAGTTTCTCAGGATCCACATAAGAGTGACAACATATGGTATCTGTCTTTCTCTGTATGGCTTATTTCACTTAGCATCACACTCTCCAGTTCCATCCACGTTGCTACAAAGGGCCATATCTCATTCTTTCTCATTGCCATGTAGTACTCCATTGTGTATATAAACCACAATTTCTTTATCCATTCATCAGTTGATGGACATTTAGGCTCCTTCCATAATTTGCTATTGTTGAGAGTGCTGGATTTTGTCAAAGGCCTTTTCTGCATCGATTGACAAGATCATATGGTTCTTCTCTTTTTTTTTGTTAATGTGATGTATCACGTTGATCGATTTGCGAATGTTGAACCAGCCCTGCATCCCAGGAATGAATCCCACTTGATCATGGTGAATAATTCTTTTTATATGCTGTTGAATTCGATTTGCTAGTATCTTATTGGGAATTTTTGCATCCATATTCATCAGGGATATTGGCCTGTAGTTCTCTTTTTTTACTGGGTCTCTGTCTGGTTTAGGAATCAAAGTAATACTGGCTTCATAGAATGAGTCGGGAAGTTTTTCTTCCCTTTCTATTTCTTGGAATAGCTTGAGAAGGACAGGTATTATCTCTGCTTTAAACGTCTGGTAGAACTCCCCTGGGAAGCCATCTGGTCCTGGACTCTTATTTGTTGGGAGATTTTTGATAACCGATTCAATTTCTTCCCTCTTTATGGGTCTGTTCAAGCTTTCGATTTCCTCCTGATTGAGTTTTGGAAGAGTGTGGGTGTTTAGGAATTTGTCCATTTCGTCCAGGTTGTCCAATTTGTTGGCATATAATTTTTCATAGTATTCCCTGATAATTGTTTGTATTTCTGAGGGATTGGTTGTAATAATTCCATTTTCATTCATGATTTTATCTATTTGGGTCATCTCCCTTTTCTTTTTGAGAAGCCTGGCTAGAGGTTTGTCAATTTTGCTTATTTTTTCAAAAAACCAACTCTTGGTTTCATTGATCTGCTCTACAGTTTTTTTAGATTCTATATTGTTTATTTCTGCTCTGATCTTTATTATTTCTCTTCTTCTGCTTGGTTTGGGGTGTCTTTGCTGTTCTGCTTCTATTTCCTTTAGGTGTGCTGTTAGATTTTGTATTTGGGATTTTTCTTGTTTCTTGAGATAGGCCTCGATTGCAATGTATTTTCCTCTCAGGACTGCCTTCGCTGCATCCCAAAGCATTTGGATTGTTGTCTTTTCATTTTCGTTTGTTTCCAGATATTTTTTAATTTCCTCTCTAATTGCCTGGTTGACCCACTCATTCGTTAGTAGGGTGTTCTTTAACCTCCATGCTTTTGGAGGTTTTCCAGACTTTTTCCTGTGGTTGATTTCAAGCTTCATAGCATTGTGGTCTGAAAGTATGCATGGTATAATTTCAATTCTTGTAAACTTATGAAGGGCTGTTTTGTGACCCAGTATATGATCTATCTTGGAGAATGTTCCATGTGCACTCGAGAAGAAAGTATATTCTGTTGCTTTGGGATGCAGAGTTCTAAATATATCTGTCAAGTCCATCTGATCCAATGTATCATTCAGGGCCCTTGTTTCTTTATTGACTGTGTGTCTAGATGATCTATCCATTTCTGTAAGTGGGGTGTTAAAGTCCCCTGCAATGACCACATTCTTATCAATAAGGTTGCTTATGTTTATGAGTAATTGTATTATATATCTGGGGGCTCCGGTATTCGGCGCATAGACATTTATAATTGTTAGCTCTTCCTGATGGATAGACCCTGTAATTATTATATAATGCCCTTCTTCATCTCTTGTTACAGCCTTTAATTTAAAGTCTAGTTTGTCTGATATAAGTATGGCTACTCCAGATTTCTTTTGGCTTCCAGTAGCATGATAAATAGTTCTCCATCCCCTCACTCTCAATCTAAAGGTGTCCTCAGATCTAAAATGAGTCTCTTGTAGACAGCAAATAGATGGGTCTTGTTTCTTTATCCATTCTGATAGCCTATGTCTTTTGGTTGGCGCATTTAATCCATTTACATTCAGTGTTATTATGGAAAGATACGGGTTTAGAGTCATTGTGATGTCTGTATGTTTTATGCTTGTAGTGATGTCTCTGGTACTTTGTCTCACAGGATCCCCCTTAGGATCTCTTGTAGGGCTGGTTTAGTGGTGACAAATTCCTTCAGTTTTTGTTTGTTTGGGAAGACCTTGATCTCTCCTTCTATTCTAAATGACAGACTTGCTGGATAAAGGATTCTCGGCTGCATATTTTTTCTGTTTAGCACACTGAAGATATCGTGCCAATCCTTTCTGGCCTGCCAAGTTTCAAAAGAGAGATCAGTCACGAGTCTTATAGGTCTCCCTTTATATGTGAGGGCACGTTTATCCCTTGCTGCTTTCAGAATTTTCTCTTTATCCTTGTATTTTGCCAGTTTCACTATGATATGTCGTGCAGAAGATCGATTCAAGTTACGTCTGAAGGGAGTTCTCTGTGCCTCTTGGATTTCAATGCCTTTTTCCTTCCCCAGTTCAGGGAAGTTCTCAGCTATAATTTCTTCAAGTACCCCTTCAGCACCTTTCCCTCTCTCTTCCTCCTCTGGGATACCAATTATGCGTATATTATTTCTTTTTAGTGTATCACTTAGTTCTCTAATTTTTCCCTCCTACTACTGGATTTTTTTTATCTCTCTTTCTCTCAGCTTCCTCTTTTTCCATAACTTTATCTTCTAGTTCACCTATTCTCTCCTCTGCCTCTTCAATCCGAGCTGTCGTCGTTTCCATTTTGTTTTGCATTTCATTTAAAGCGCTTTTCAGCTCCTCATGACTGTTCCTTAGTCCCTTGATCTCTGTGGCAAGATTCTCTGCTGTCCTGTATACTGTTTTCAAGCCCAGCGATTAATTTTATGACTATTATTCTAAATTCACTTTCTGTTATATTATTTAAATCCTTTTTGATCAGTTCATTAGCTGTTGTTATTTCCTGGAGATTTTTCTGAGGAGAATTCTTCCGTTTGGTCATTTTGGATAGTCCCTGGAGTGGTGAAGACCTGCAGGGCACTTCCCCTGTGCTGTGGTGTATAACTGGAGTTGGTGGGCGGGGCCGCAGTCCGACCTGACGTCTGCCCCCAGCCCACCGATGGGACCACAGTCAGACCGGTGTGTGCCTTCTCTTCCCCTCTCCTAGGGGCGGGATTCACTGTGGGGTGGCGTGGCCCGTCTGGGCTACTTGCACACTTCCAGGCTTGTGGTGCTGGGGATCTGGCGTATTAGCTGGGGTGGGTAGGCAAGGTGCGTGGGGGAAGGAGGGGCAGGCTTAGCTCACTTCTCCTTAGGTGATCCACTTCAGGAGGGGCCCTGTGGCAGCGGGAGGGAGTCAGATCCGCTGCCAGAGGTTTGGCTCCGCAGAAGCACAGAGTTGGGTGTTTGCTCGGAGCGAGAAAGTTCCCTAACAGGAACTGGTTCTCTTTGGGATTTTGGCTGGGGGATGGGCGGGGGAGATGGCGCTGGCGAGCGCCTTTGTTCCCCGCCAAGCTGAGCTCTGCCCTCCGGGGGCTCAGCAGCTCTCCCTCCCTTTGTCCTCCAGCCTTCCCGCTTTCCGAGCAGAGCTGTTAACTTATGACCTCCCAGACGCTAAGTCGCGCTTGCTGTCGGAACACAGTCTGTCTGGCCCCTCCGCTTTTGCCAGCCAGACTCGGGGGCTCTGCTTGGCCGGGGAGCCGCCCCTCCGCCCCGGCTCCCTCCCGCCAGTCCGTGGAGCGCGCACCGCCTCGCCGCCCTTCCTACCCTCTTCCGTGGGCCTCTCATCTGCGCTTGGCTCTGGAGACTCCGTTCTGCTAATCCTCTGGCGGTTTTCTGGGTTATTTAGGCAGGTGTAGGTGGAATCTAAGTGATCAGCAGGACGCGCGGTGAGCCCAGCGTCCTCCTACGCCGCCATCTTCCCTCCTCCTCCCCCAAAGGAAGGTTTGATGTTAGTTTGCAGCCCAGCTAGATGCTATGTAGTTACCTATGGCATGCATATGGCAAATTGCTGAAATTTTCCAGGGATCACATCATGTTCCACAAGATCATGCTTGCAATAATTACCAGAATCTCCAACAAAATCACAAAAGCTAAAACTTCCTCAAGGCTATTCCCTGGGAATGGTAGCCTGACAATGGGCTAAGAAATATGTGACCACCTGCCCTCACTGGATTGAAGTCCTGATTTTTCCACTGCATACATTACAACCTCTGAGTAGAAATAAGGGATATGGTGGTTTTACATCCTGACAGAACCTGTCCAACTACCATTTTTATTTGCAGACCATCTCCTACAACTGATAACCATCAATGTAGACAGACATGCTTTCCGAAATGTGAGTGGTTGCTTGGAGAAAAAATGGAACTACAATATTGAAAACCATGCCCATTTCCATGGCTTACTCCTTCTCTCCTGAATTCTCACACTACAACAGTCTTCATTTTTTGTTAAGCTTAAATTTGCTGCTGCAACTATTACAGATTTACTTTTCTCCTTCTCTCTACTCCCAAAAATAACAGACAACTTTGAGTGGAGAGATTCACTTTCTGAGTTTCACCATCCCAAGCCTCTGACATGGTTGATAATTTATGCCATGTGAATACATTAGTCACCATCGAGACTCAAGAGTTATGAGGAGCCTCCAAACCTACTTTATGAGTAGTCCTAAGAGTTTCTTGAGGCCCTTTGGTAACCTGGGAAGGGAAAATGGAGACAGGTCAAGGCCAAGAGTTCTAGACTCTCTGCCCCACTTTGGGGCGGTTTTTATTTTATGTATTGAGCTTTTTCAGAAATTTTCTGTTTGTACACAGGGCTCAACTGATTTTCAAGAGTTTGACAATATCCGGTGTCTGTAAGGGAAGTCAGACTTTGTTTGAAAGTGAGGACTTACCCCCTACTATAGCAGAAAGAAAAGTACCTCTCTTCTCTGACAATAATAGGCCCACTACCCACCTTACACGATCATTGTGATGTCGAACCACCACCCACAGTGTTAGAGTCCTTGCAGCTGACCCCAGGTTCCTTCCACTTCTGCCTTCAGCCAGTAAGTGTTGCCTCTGTGCCCCGAAGCCAGAGGGGCAAGTCCCTGTCGCTGCCCACTCCCTACCCTCTACCCAGAAGTGGACCCTCCGGGCTGAGGCATCCATTCTGTATGTCAGAATAACGTCTGAATACCCAACCAGTCGCCAAGGCATTTGGTCCACCTAATAAGACATGGATGCATCGCTCCCAGAGTCCCACTCCACAAGCCAAGGGTCGGACTCTGCAGGTTTAGATTTCGACTCTGTTGGCCAAGATTATTTCTCCCCTGGCTAGGAGTATGACTCTCTCTACCAAGAATTGGACCTGGACTCTCTTCATGAAGATCTTCATTTCCAGTCCATGCCAGGAACCATGACAGAGACCTTGGCAAGCACACATGAATCCCACCCAACTGCTGAACTAGAGGATCTCACAGAGGCTGAAGGAAAGGAGCTCAAATCTGAGCTCACTAAATTAGACGGGAAAATTGTAACCTTACGCTGTGCCCTGGCAGCGAAAAAAAGACATTGTATGGAGCTCAAAAGAAAGCTGGGCCTCATAACCTTGGTGGGGCTGAGGCAGAATCTGTCCAAAAGCTGGCACGATGTTCAAGTCTCCAATGTCGACATGAAACAAAAGATGTCAGCTGCCCTGTCCACCATGGGCTCTGCCATCTGCAGGAAGCTTGGAGACATGAAGAAGTCAGCCACATCCAGATCGTTTGAAGGTCTGATGGGGACAATCAAGTCTAGAGTGGCAGGTGGCAGACAGCTTGGCAGTGTCTACCTTCCTTCTTCAGCTGGAATAGGGATGATCCATTCCCAGCCTCAGGGAGGAGAGACGATCCGCTCCTACTTTCCAAGAGTGGGAGTGATCCAGTTTACTGAAGTGGAGTTGTTCTGGTTCCAAGGAGTGGAGATGATCTGGTTGCAAGCAGTGGGCATGACCTGCTTCACTTTCTGGAGCCGGTATGAACCCCTTGGTAATCTTGCCTGGCCACCTAACCAGTGCAAAAACTCCCTTTCCTCATCACAATTGTGACTCTGCCTATCATAAATAAGCAATTAAACCACAGTGGCAAAGTTAATTCAAGAAATGGGCATAGTTCAGTTTTGAGAAAAGGAGTTCCCATTTGTACATAGGTATTTGCTGCTGTTGGGGTGGAGAACCCAACATTTTGTACCCCGTTATTTTACACTAAAGTTGGTAGATGAAATGTATCACTATACTAGCCTTTCTGGAGTTGCATTCAAATGGACAGGACAATGGCTTTAGAGGGACCTTAGGCCAAAGCCCAAAATCTTTTTTGGAAAACTAGTTTATCAGAATGCCAAAGTAGTTTTCTTTTTAGAACTGGGAAAATGTATGAAATAATCTGTAATTTTATCCCCTCCTCATTTCCTTCCTTCCCTAAATCTCAGAAGGAACTTTGAAAGCTCTACCGGGCCTACAATTTTTATTTTAAAAAGATGATCAAGAACACTCCTTTCCCTCTGAGACCCTCAGAAAGGAGGGGAAAGTATTATTAGACTAATTGTAACATAATACTAAACTTGATTTTTTTTTGAAGCTCCTAATTAAACAAAGTAGCTCTAGCTTCAATTTAGGAGATTGCCACTTTGGATTCAAGATGAAATTGTGACTTGACTTTGCCTTGTGTTTGTAATCTTTTTGTATATCAAAGTTTATTCCTTATAACAGCATGTGCCTGCCACAATAGCATGCCACCTAAAAGGGAAAAAATTGCTTCTCTGTTCTCCAGCAATTCCTAGTTTGTTGCCATCTGCATCTGAGGGGCTGGAGGGAAAACATAGCCAAAGTCAAGAAACATAAACCCCTATGTTAAGCAGCATTGCAGCATTTTAAACATGACGCCCATCCCCTGTAATGCTGGACCTTCTTTATGCCTCCGAATGGACCTAACTAATTTTATACATCACTGGTCTCTTTGACTCCAAGTCTGTCCTCTTTTAAAACTAGCCCCAACTGAAAAGAAAACAGAACCTGAGTCCTCAGGGGATTTGGGGGTGGAGGGGGAAGAGTTGTTCTTTTTCCATTTTCAAAATGCCAGGACCTGGCAGCTACTTTCATTCCTTCAGTCATATTGCCTGAGGTAGAAGTTTCTGTCTTCACTCACAGAACTCAAAAAGCACCATACTTAAAATTACAGTTTTATTATAAAGGATACAAATTAGGACTGGCCAAATGAAGAGATACATAGAATGAGATCTTGGAGGAAATATGAAGCTTCCATATACTCAGAACACATCACCTTCCCACCACAGTGATGTATGATTACCTACCTAGGAGGTTCACCTAAGATTCAGGTATCCAGAGTTTTTATTGAAGTTCCACTATATAGATATGATTGATTGAATCACTGTCCACATGATTGAATTCAAGCTCCAGCCCCGCTTCCATCTTCAAAGGTTCAGGGTTCAGGCTGATATCATGTGGCCCAAATCCCCAAACCTCTAATCACATGGGTGGGTCTTTCCAGCAGGGCCAGCCCATACCTTAAAACTATCCAGGGACCTACCATAAATAACAAAGACACTCTTATCACTCAGGAAATTCCAAGGATTTAGAAGCACCCTCCAAGGAGCCAGGAACAAAGAGAGCCAAATTGTTTATTACACAACAAAACCAGGCAATAGAAAGTTGCCCTACAATATGGCCCCAAGAAGATGGTGGTGTAGGAGGACGCTGGGCTCACCGCATCCTGCTGATTACTTAGATTCCACCCACATCTGCCTATATAACCCAGAAAACTGCCAGAAGACTAGTAGAATGGACCCTTTGGAGCCAAGCATAGACAAGAGGCTCAGGGAAGAGGGTAGGAAGGGCAGAGTGGTGGTGCACGCTATACAGACTGGTGGGAGGGAGGGGTGGTGGAGGGAAGGCCCGCCTGGCAAGGCAAAGTCCCCGAGTCTAGCTTGCAAAAGCGGAGGGGCCGGACTGCATGAGTTCTGACAGCCAGTGGGACTTAACATCTGGAATGTCAAAAGTCAACAGCTCTGCTTTCAAAGAGTGGGGAGGGTGAGAGGACACTGGGAACAAGAGTTGTGCCTTGGGAGACAGGGCTCAGCTCAGCAGGGAAACAAAGGCACTGGCAAGCACCATCTCCTTCTCCCATCCCCCAGCCAAAATTCAAAAAGGAACCAGTCCCTGTCACTGAACTTGCTTGCACCACGCAAACACCCAACACTGTGCTTCTGTGGATCCATCTCTCTGAAGGGTCTGCCTCCCTCCCAGTGCTGCAGGGCCTCTCCCGCAGGGGACCACTGATGGCAAAGCGAGCTGAGCCTGGCCCTCCCGCCTCTGTGCACCTTTCAGATCCACACCAGCTAATATGCCAGATCCCATCAAAACAGCACCACAAGCCTTGCAATGTACAAATAGCCCAGACAGGGGCCACACCACTCCACAGTGAGTCCTGCCCCTGGGAGAAGAGAAGATAAGGTACACACCAGTCTGACTGTGACCGCAGTGGTGGGATGGGGGCAGACATCAGGTGTGACTGGCCCCACCCACCAACACAAGGTACTCTGGACAGTACAGGGGAAGTGCCCTGCAGTTTGGAGCCACCCCAGGGACTATACAAAATGATGAAATGGAAGAATTCTCCCCAAAAGAAACTCCAGGAAGTAGCAACAGCTAACAAAATGATCAAAAATGATTTAAGTAATATAACAGAACAAGAATTTAGAATAATAGACATAAAATTAATTGCTAGCTTGAAAAAAGCATAGAGGACAGCAGAGAATCTATTGCTACAGAGATCAAGGGACTGAGAAACAGTCATGAGGACATAAAAAAAATGCTATAAATGAGGTGCAAAATAAAATGGAGGTGACCACAGCACGGATTGAAGAGGCAGAGGAGAGAATAGGTGAATTAGAAGATAAAATTATGGAAAAAGAGGAAGCTGAGAAAAAAGAGAGATTAAAAAATCCAGGAGTATGAGGGGAGAATTAGAGAATTAAGTGATGCAATCAAATGGAACAATATCCGTATAACAGGAATTCCATGAGAGAGAGAGAAAGGGGCTGAACGTGTATTTGAACAAATCATAGCTGAGAACTTCCCCAATCTGGGGAAGGAAAAGGGATTGAAATCCAAAGGCACAGAGAACTCCCTTCAGATATAACTTGAATCAATCTTCTGCATGAAATATCATAGTGAAACTGGCAAAACACATGGGTAAAGAGAAAATTTTGGGGGCGCCTGGGTGGCTCAGTCGGTTAAGCGGCCGACTTTGGCTCAGGTCATGATCTCGCGGTCCGTGAGTTCGAGCCCCGCATCGGGCTCTGTGCTGACAGCTCGGAGCCTGGAGCCTGTTTCGGATTCTGTGTCTCCCTCTCTCTGACCCTCCCCCATTCATGCTTTGTCTCTCTCTGTCTCAAAAATAAAATAAAACGTTAAAAAAAAAAAAAAAAAAAAGAGAAAATTTTGAAAGCAGCTAGGGATAAACAGGCTCTAACCTACAAGGGGAGACCCATAAGACTAGTGACAGACCTATCTACTGAAATTTGGTAGGCTAGAAAGGAATGGCAGGAAATCTTCAATGTGATGAACAGAAAAAATATGCGGCCGAGAATCCTTTATCCAGGAAGTCTGTCATTCAGAATAGAAGGAGAGATAAAACTCTTTCCAAACAAAAACTAAAGGAATTCATCACCACTAAACCATCCCTATAAGAGATCCTAAGGGGGATTCTGTGAGTGAAATGTTGGAAGGACCACAAAGTACCAGATACATGACTACAAGCGTGAAACCTACAGACATCACAATGACTCTAAACCCGTATCTTTCTATAATAACACTGAACGTAAATGGACTAAATGCGCCAACCAAAAGACATAGGGTATCAGAATGGATAAAAAAACAACACCCATCTATTTGCTGTCTACAAGAGACTCAGTTTAGACCTGAGGACACCTTCAGATTGAGAGTGAGGGGATGGAGAACTATTTATCATGCTACCGGAAGTCAAAAGAAATCTGGAGTAGCCATACTTGTATCAGACAAACTGGACTTTAAATTAAAGGCTGTAACAAGAAATGAAGAAGGGCATTATATAATAATTACAGGGACTCTCCATCAGAGAGCTAACAATTATAAATGTCTATGCGCCAAATACAGGAGCCTCCAAATATATAAAACAATTACTCACAAACATAAGCAGCCTTATTGATAAGAATGTGGTAATTGCAGGGGACTTTAACACCCCACTCACAGCAATGGATAGATCATCTAGACACAAGGTCAATAAAGAAACAAGCGCCCTGAATGATACATTGGATTAGATGCACTTGACAGATATATTTAGAACTCTGCATCCCAAAACAACAGAATATACTTTCTTCTCGAGTGCACATGGAATATTCTCCAAGATAGATCACATACTGGGTCACAAAACAGCCTTTCATAAGTATACAAGAATTGAGATCATACCATGCATACTTTCAGACCACAATGCTATGAGCTTGAAATCAACCACAGGAAGAAGTCTGGAAAACCTCCAAAAGCATGGAGGTTAAAGAACACCCTACTAAAGAATGAGTGGGTCAACCAGGCAATTAGAGAAGAAATTATAAAATATATGGAAACAAACAAAAATGAAAATACAACAATCCAAATGCTTTGGGATGCAGCGAAGGCAGTCCTGAGAGGAAAATACATTGCAATCCAGGCCTATCTCAAGAAACAAGAAAAATCCCAAATACAAAGTCTAACAGCACACCTAAAGGAAATAGAAGCAGAACAGCAAAGACACCCCAAACCAAGCAGAAGAAGAGAAATAATAAAGATCAGAGCAGAAATAAACAATATAGAATCTAAAAAAACTGTAGAGCAGATCAATGAAACCAAGAGTTGGTTTTTAGAAAAAAAAAAAATTGATAAACCTCATGCTTCTCAAAAAGAAAAGGGAGATGACCCAAATACATCAAATCATGAATGAAAATGGAATTATTACAACCAATCCCTCAGAGATACAAGCAATTATCAGGGAATACCATGAAAAATTACATGCCAACAAACTGGACAACCTGGAAGAAATGGACAAATTCCTAAACACCCACACACTTCCAAAACTCAATCAGGAGGAAATAGAAAGCTTGAACAGACCCATAAAGAGGGAAGAAACTGAATCAGTTATCAAAAATCTCCCAACAAATAAGAGTCCAGGACCAGATGGCTTCCCAGGGGAGTTCTACCAGACATTTAAAGCAGAGATAATACCTATCCTTCTCAAGCTATTCCAAGAAATAGAAAGGGAAGGAAAACTTCCCGACTCATTCTATGAAGCCAGTATTACTTTGATTCCTAAACCAGACAGAGACCCAGTAAAAAAAGAGAACTACAGGCCAATACCCCTGATGAATATGGATGCAAATATTCTCAATAAGATACTAGCAAATCAAATTCAACAGCATATAAAAAGAATTATTCACCATGATCAAGTGGGATTCATTCCTGGGATGCAGGGCTGGTTCAACATTCACAAATCAAGCAATGTGATACATCATATTAATAAAAGAAAAGAGAAGAACCATATGATCCTGTCAATCGATGCAGAAAAAGCATCTGACAAAATTCAGCACCCTTTCTTAATAAAAACCCTCGGGAAAGTCGGGATAGAAGGAACATACTTAAACATCATAAAAGCCATTTATGAAAAGCCCACAGCTAACATCAACCTCAATGGGGAAAAACTGAGACCTTTTTCCCTGAAATCAGGAACATGACAGGGATGCCCACTCTCACTGCTGTTGTTTAACATAGTGTTGGAAGTGCTAGCATCAGCAATCAGACAACAAAAGGAAATCAAAGGCATCAAAATTGGCAAAGATGAAGTCAAGCTTTCGCTTTTTGCAGATGACATGATATTATACATGGAAATCCGATAGACTCCACCAAAAGTCTGCTAGAACTGATACATGAATTCAGCAGTGTTGCAGGATACAAAATCAATGTACAGAAGTCAGTTGCATTCTGATACACTAATAATGAAGCAACAGAAAGACAAATAAAGAAACTGATCCCATGCACAATTGCACCAAGAAGCATAAAATACCTAGGGATAAATCTAACCAAAGATGTAAAAGATCTGTATGCTGAAAACTATAGAAAGCTTATGAAGAAAATTGAAGAAGATACAAAGAAATGGAAAAACATTCCGTGCTCATGGGTTGGAAGAATAAATATTGTCAAAATGTCAATACTACCCAAAGCTATCTACACATTCAATGCCATCCCAATCCAAATTGCACCAGCATTCTTCTCGAAGCTAGAACAAACAATCCTAAAATTCATATGCAACCACAAAAGGCCCCGAATAGCCAAAGAAATTTGGAAGAAGAAGACCAAAGCAGGAGGCATCACAATCCCAGACTTTAGCCTCTACTACAAAGCTGTAATCATCAAGACAGCATGGTATTGGCACAAAAACAGACACATAGACCAATGGAATAGAATAGAAACCCCAGAACTAGACCCACAAACGTATGGCCAACTCATCTTTGACAAAGCAGGAAAGAACATCCAATGGACAAAAGACAGTCTCTTTAACAAATGGTGCTGGGAGAACTGGACAGCAACATGCAGAAGATTGAAACTAGACCACTTTCTTACACCATTCACAAAAATTAACTCAAAATGGATAAAGGACTTGAATGTGAGACAGGAAACCATCAAAACCCTAGAGGAGAAAGCAGGAAAAGACCTCTCTGACCTCAGCCGCAGCAATTTCTTACTCGACACATCCCCAAAGGCAAGGGAATTAAAAGCAAAAATGAACTATTGGCACCTCATGAAGATAAAAAGCTTCTGCACAGCAAGGGAAACAACCAACAAAACTAAAAGGCAACCAACGGAATGGGAAAAGATATTTGCAAATGACATATCGGACAAAGGGCTAGTATCCAAAATCTATAAAGAGCTCACCAAACTCCACACCCGAAAAACAAATAACCCAGTGAAGAAATGGGCAGAAAACATGAATAGACACTTGTCTAAAGAAGACATCTGGATGGCCAACAGACACATGAAAAGATGCTCAACGTCGCTCCTCATCAGGGAAATACAAATCAAAACCACACTCAGATACTACCTCACACCAATCAGAGTGGCCAAAATGAACAAATCAGGAGACTATAGATGCTGGAGAGGATGTGGAGAAATGGTGACCCTCTTGCACTGTTGGTGGGAATGCAAATTGGTGTAGCCACTCTGGAAAACAGTGTGGAGGTTCCTCAAAAAATTAAAAATAGACCTACCCTATGACCCAGAAATAGCACTGCTAGGAATTTACCCAAGGGATGCAGGAGTACTGATGCATAGGGGCACTTGTACCCAATGTTTATAGCAGCACTCTCAACAATAGCTAAATTGTGGATAAAGCCTAAATGTCCATCAACTGATGAATGGATAAAGAAATTGTGGTTTATATACAATGGAGTACTATGTGGCAATGAGAAAGATGAAATATGGCTCTTCGTAGCAACGTGGATGGAACTGGAGAGTGTTATGCTAAGTGAAATAAGCCATACAGAGAAAGACAGATTCCATATGTTTTCACTCTTATGTGGATCCTGAGAAACTTAACAGAAACCCATGGGGGAGGGAAGGAAAAAAAAAGAAAAAAAAAAGAGGTTAGAGTGGGAGAGAGAGCCAAAGCATAAGAGACTCTTAAAAACTGAGAACAAACTGAGGGTAAATGGGGGGTGGGAGGGAGGGGAGGGTAGGTGATGGGCTTTGAAGAGGGCATCTTTTGGGATGAGCACTGGGTGTTGTATGGAAACTAATCTGACAATAAATTTCATATAATAAAAAAAATAATAAAATGAAATAAATAAAATAAAATAAAATAATTAGCATATTCTCTCAAAAAAAAAAATAAACATAGCTAACCATTATGCATAATATGGTTTCTAAGGAGAATGCATCCTGAATTCTATATAGCTTACTTCAAATGGGCCATTGGAATTCTTCCATTCTTACATGAAGACTGCCTGTGCAACATTTAAATGAGGGAGGAAGACACATTGATGTCTTCTAGGACTTTTAGGTTCATAAGACAAGGAAAGATCATGTGTCCTTTTTGCTTGAAAGCTTCCTTATATTGCCTTTTGATCATTCTAGAGGTCAAGGAGTGTGTTCGAAAAAAAAAAGAAATGTTTCAAAAAATGAAATATGTTTCTTTCCTTCTGGCTAGGTCTTGAAGGATTCTGAGGCCACTGACCAACATATCCATTGATTCCTGTAGAGTCAAAAGCAAGGATGTTGTGTCTCACTTGCTTAGAAATATAAAAGAACAAGTAAAAATTGAAAAGAAATTTAATTTTAGCTTCTTTGGACATTTTGATCATGAAAATTGCTAAAATATATCTGATTCAAGTGACCCTCCTTACTGAAGCTTAGAGAATTTTTATCTAAATTTGAGTTATTAAACTTTATTTTATTGTAGCAACTTTAGTATAATTGTAGGTGTGTGTTCATGTGTATATATGTGTGTGTAAGGGAGGGAGGGCAGGAAGAAAATGCAGTCTTCTTAGTAAAACTGAAAGTTTAGTTAACTCTGAAAAGATGCCAATACTATGTGAGCTATAGCTCATTGTTTATATGCAAGCTAGCCACCAAATCATATTTATCCTTTTTGGGAGTCCCTTGGCAAAACAATGCAATCAATTTCTAGTACATGGAAATATTCCTACATTGCAAGGTTCCCCTGCCCACCCCACCCCCCGGGCGGTGGGGCGGGGGGAGAAACATCATTTGAAAATAGCAAGAGATGAAACAGGCATTTTCATATTATGATTTGGTAATTAACATTTTTACATATAAGAAATTCCTACATTGTGCAAGTGGATCGAGGAGGCTCAGCTCAGCCAGCCCAAGAGCTGTGACCAGACCTTCAGCATCATGCACGAGCTGGTGATACATGTCACCATGGAGCATGTAGACAGCCTGGAGCAGAACAACTACATCTGCTACTGGGAAGAGTGCCTTCGTGAGGGCAAGTCCTTCAAGGTGAACTACAAACTGGCCAACCACATTCAAGTGCACAAGGGCCAGAAGCCCTTTCCATACCCCTTCCTGGGCTGTGGGAAGATCTTTGCCTGCTCCAAAAACCACAAAGTCCACAAGAGGATCCATAGAGGGGAGAAGCCTTTCAAATACGAATTTGAAGGCTATAACAGACACTTTGCCAACAGCAGTGACCACAAGAAGCACACACATGTGCACACCTTGGACAAGCCTTTCATCTGCAAAGTGTGCAACAAGTCCTGCACCCAAGCTCCCTGCACAAGTGCATGAAGGTTTATGAATCTCAAGGGTCAGATTCCTCTTCTGCTGCCAGTTCAGGCTATGAATCTGAATCCTCTACTCCACCCACTGTAGCTTCTGCAAACAGCAAAGATACCACTAAAACCCCATCTGCAGTTCAAACTAGCACCAGCCACAACTCTGGACTTCCTCCCAATTTTAACAAATGGTATGTCTGAGGACAAACACAAAAACAAACCCTGTTAACCATAGAATGGACCAAATGGATTTTAAAGAGAAAACTAAGACCAAGCAGATGGAAATGGAGTTTTAAGGCAAGAGGTGGGGTTACATCTTGGTAATTGCATTTGTCTGGGAAGGTTTGGGGGCAAGATCCCAAAGTAGCCATGCCCTTTTCTCAGGATTAGAAAATATGTTTTGGAATTTGAAGGATTTTTTTAAAACTTCTTTTCACTGCTTTTTCTCCCTTTTTTCTTGCTCTCTGCATACCACATTCCTAAACTCCTTCAGTTCATTTTAATGCCTGTCTTGTTTATTGAGAGGAAGTTATAGAAGGCCTGTTCGTGGTGGTGATGTTAAACTGATGGAAATTCTTCACCTTATTGGTGATTGTTTAAATTCTCAGTCTTTTTTTTTAAGTTTATTTATTTATTCTGAGAGAGAGAGAGAGAGAGAGAGAGAGAGAGAGAGAGAGGATCCCAAGCAGGCTCTTTGCTGATAGCACGGAGTTCGATCTCACTAACTGTGAGATCATGACCTGAGCCAAAATCAAGAGTCAGATGCCTAACTGAGACACCTGGGTAGGCATTCCTCAACTCTCAAGGTCTTAAAGCATGCTAAAGTCCTGTTATGTCTTGAACTTCTCCTCAAAGCATTACACTTCTGAATGTATTTTTGTCTAAAGGGTCAGAGCTGTTCAGTATTTTTTTCAGGCTGAGGATGTGATGTTATCTCTCCACAGACTGTAACGTTAAGTACACAGTTTCCTTTTGTAACAACTTTTTTTTTGTAAATACATATCCATTGTTGTCATAGTTATCATTTGTAATTTGATTATTGATACAAGTGCCAGAAACTGAACAATATTAATGGAAAAATATTTTCTAACAAATGCTGTACAACTTTTGATTATAACTGCTTTAGCATTAGATTTTATTGTTTTGAAAGAGGAACACAATTTACAGGTTTTGAGCCACTGATTCCTTTCTCTTGTTTTATAACAGCCACCTTCTACAAAGAGGAGATGTATGCAAATGGATCTTGCTTGTTGGTATTTATAACTCACTCATATTCCTTTCATAATTGTTAAATTAAATTGTTAAATTATTTTCTTATTTCAGTGCAGATTCCTTACAGTGTCAGTTTCCATCTGGGGAGATCCTCCTTTAACTGCAAGTTTAAATGTGTTTGTCCTGGATTTTCAGCATGCAAATCAAATATTACTGATCGGTTTTATTAGTGGCCATAACATCTCAATCTTGTATTTCAAAGACTGAGAGCTGGATTTAATCATCCCTTCCCTACATACATAAACATAAGGTTTAAACTTAAGGTTTATATCCCCTAGTTTTTTTATTACCTTATATAAAAATGAACATTGCAGCAGAATGCATGTCTGTATATATTGAGAGATCACCCTTATACATATATATTTATATATTTTTATCTATGACCTATCTAATCTGCCTATCAAACCTACCTATCTATATATTTTCAAAAGTTACCATATGTCTGAAACAGTGGTGATGAGTAAGGCCAGTTGAGCCATGCTTTCTTATGGTTAAAGTGCTTCATAAAAGAACCAAAGTCCATTTACAATTTTGGAAGGCAAAGTCTGATTTGTTTTACTGTATATAGTTCAATTGATAAATATCACAATTATTCATAACATTTTTATAGCAGCTTTGAAATGACATTGTGGAAAGAAAAAACATTTGCAAAATATGGATTTTTAAAGTTCATGGTGTGTAGGCACAGATGTTAAGAGCATTGTTTACATTAAAATCAATAACAATGAAAAATGGTTATTTGCTTTGTGATAAAATATTAACAATCCGTTTAATCTTCAGTGAAGAAACTCATTTGGGCAAACAGTTATTTTATAGTTGTTATATGTTACTTTTGGGGGAGAAGGTTGGATGAGTAAAGTATCCAGAGACTTTTTAAAACTAATTTAGGGTGCTGTTTAATATTGAGAGCCCAATCTCTACATGAATAACCAGCTTGCAAATGAGCAAATAGAATGGTTGAGATAAGGAATTGTAAATAATTTAGAAATGTAATAAATAGGCTTAAGTACCTCCTCCTCTTGAAGGGGCAATGCTCTAGGTTTTTTGGTGGCAGTCATTTGGTATTCTACATAATAATTTTGAATTATAGAATTTTGTTTATTGTTCTTTTTGAAGAAATAAAATCTTGGCACATCTTTAAAAAAAAGAAAAAAGAAGGAAATGTTCTGCAAATATTTAAAGAGCCTTCATAAGCATGAGCACAGTGATAAAGTCTGATAAACCTTCATGTCATGCATTTATTTGAGTGCTACGTCCTAAGGTCTGTACACCGATTATCTTCTTTAATCCCACCAAAACACTTTAAGGAAGAAATTTCACAAATGTAAAAATTAAGGCAGGAAGATTAAGAAACTTACCCAAATCTCTGCAGCTTGTAAATGGCAGAGTGGACATTTGAGTCCAGGTGTATCTGACTCAGATCCAAGCTCTCAGCTATCTACTGTCTCCCAAATGGCAGAAGTCCTGCTGCCACTACTAAGCATCAGTCATTATTACCAAAGATTGTTTGGGTACTTCTTTATAGTGCAAACATCATGTGTAAAACATTCCCAAAAGTTTCCTCTGTACAAAAAAAGGCACTTGCCAGAGGAAGTATCCCTATACATTAATTGCCAACAACAAATCTTTATAATTAATCTATAATTTTTGTGCAATAGATGATCTTTAAGCAAGTATCTTTTATAAGTAGAATATGAGTAATGCAATCTGCATAAAAATAGTCATGATGTGTGATAAGGATATAGGTGACTTGCTTTGGGGAGCTGACAGAGGGGAACAGGTATGTACACAAACACATGCACATGCCTTGGAAAAGTAGCCTTGCTATCACGAGAGAGACGGAAGCACAGTACGTGCTAGTTTCATTTCTAGCCTTGTACAAAACCTTGTTGATATATTTTTAACCTGTATTTATTTAATTTAATTTAATTTAATTTAATTTACCTATCTATCTATATTTAAATTGAAATTAGTTAACATATAGTGTAACCTTGGCTTCAGGAATAGAACCCAGTGATTCATCCCTTACATATAACAAGTGCTCATCCCAGAAAAGTGTCCTCCTTAATGCCCATCACCCATTTAACCCATCCCCCCCATCGACCTCCCTTCTAGCAACCCTCAGTTTGTTCTCTGTATTTAAGAGTCTCTTATGGTTTGCCTTCCTCTCAGTTTTTATCTTATTTTTCCCTTGCCTTCCCCTATGTTCATCTGTTGAGTTTCTCAAATTCCACGTATGAATGAAATCATATGATATCTTTCTCTGACTTACTTATTTCCCTAACGACTTGTTAATATTGAAAGGCTCAAGCCTGGTGACCTGAGCTAGGTTATTACATAATCCTCTCTTGAGGCTGTGGCTGAATTGTGATGGAATTTTGGACCACGCCTGCCTCATTTCCCCGCATGATAGCCCATAAAGCTCTAGAGGTGTCAATTCTTCCTCCTAGCAGATAAGCAATACCTATCGGTGGACCTTTATTGCTTCCCCTCTGGGCTTCAGGAGCAGAGCTACCACCCTCCACATCTTTTAAAATGCAGTATGTTAGAAATGCAATCAGTTTGCACCCACCAGCACCTCCCTCCTTCTCCAGTTCCCAACCAAAGCTCTGGATATTCACAAATCATTATGACTGCTTAATTTCAGAGAATTCTGCTGAATTGCCTCTACATTTCTCTGGATTGGTAAATAGGGATGAGCCTAGCTGCCCACAACAGCTGCAAGCCCCAGTAACTATGAAAGCGTGGTCTGTATCTGCATCCCAACCTACACTGACTGGGTGGACCCAACAACAGGAAACTGTCTGTGGGGCTCTGAATTTTCCTTCTGTAGTGTCATATTCTCTGAGCCCAGGAACTAAAGGAAAACAGAGCCATTGCCTTGTTGCCATGGCAACCAAGCAGGTGCTCTGAATCTGGTGGTTCTTAACAAAATGCTCAATTTCTCCTCGCTGGGAGGCAGAGGTTGTTTTAGCTAGGGCAGAAGTTAGATTGCAAGTGCTCAGAACTAGAACAGTGTTTGCCATGTGGCATCAGGAGGTCAGACACACCAGCGAAATCAGACTCCATTAAGGAAAGCTTACAATTGGAAAGCTGGCAAGACAAAGAACTAATACTTAACCCAAATCCAGAGGTTGAGATTGCAGAACCAGGGTTTGAGATTCAGGCAAACTGGAGTTCATTTTACGGAAAGGTAGAATGCAAAGAAAGGTATCCAAGGGCACTGCTGTAAAGAACCTCAATGTGTTTGTAAGTGAAACCAAGACAGTATGAAACATAAACATTTGGGGGCGCCTGGATGGCTCAGTCGGTTAAGCGTCCGACTTCGGCTCAGGTCATGATCTCATGGTCAGTGGGTTCAAGCCCCGCGTCGGGCTCTGTGCTGACAGCTCAGAGCCTGGAGCCTGCTTCAGATTCTGTGTCTCCCTCTCTCTCTGACCCTGCCCCGTTCATGCTCTGTCTCTCTCTGTCTCAAAAATAAATAAACATTAAAAAAATTAAAAAAAAAAGAAACATAAACATTTGTCAGCTTCATAGCAAAGTGTAGCCTTCTATCTCCTACCCAGCTCTTACGTGAGTTAAAATAGGCTTTGTTTCTAGTTTCAGGCCTGGGGTATACATGGTGAATCATATTATGGAAAAGCTCCTTCCTCAAGTTATGATATTATCTTGGTCTACTTTGGTCTACTTTGACCTCTGCTTCACCACAAACTCACTGAAATCTTAAGCCCCTTCCTTCAGAAGGTCTTCTGTCTCAAAGTTTCACAGATAAGCCTCAGACAAGGTCCTAATCAGCTCTTACTTAAGGCTCTGCAGACCTAAATGCAGTCTGACTGGCAAACAACCATACCAATAAACAAAAATCTAAATTCCTTGTCTTCAAGGCTTATCTCATCAGTTTCATCCTATTACCACAGCCTCCCATGTTTACCTCCTTTCAGCTTCACCAGTCTTTTTGTTCCTCAATCATCCCTACTTCCCACATCACCCATAAACCCAGGCCCTGCCCCAAATCCTGCATTTTATAGCTTTCCTTCCTCCATGCCACTCCCTATAGAATGAGGTCCACAGGCCAAGGGATGTGCCTATCAAAACCCAGTATCTCTCATTCTTCTAAATCACACATGAGATTGCTAGGACCACAGAAAGCTTTTTCCAAACAGCATCAAGCCTCCTCCTAGAGCCTGCAAGGACCTCTTCTGAGGTCTACCCTCCTGAGGCAACCACTCCCACTGGTATGTACATCTGTAGAGTCTGTGTTACAAGCATATCATGGAATATAATGAAATAAAAAATAATTATTAAATAACATGTTTCGTTAGGTCTGTCCAGAAATAAAGGGTCAAATTAAAAGCAGTGTCTTCAACTGTGCCCTGAAGGTCAACTCATTAAGGCTCTGTTAAACCAGAAAGACAGGGAACCTCAGAGCTCAACTTTCCCCCAAGACACCTTGACTGGTCTCCCCTTCAGTCAATGGACTCTGGGTCTATTTAGTTCTAGAAACTGGGTGAGTTTTCATTGTAGCACTGATGTCAGTTTTCCAGCTCTCAAATTTTCTGTTATCCAAATCAAGCAATGCCTGATAGTTCTCCATGTATCTTGCCCCTAAAATACTATGGGTACATCGCGGCCAATACACTCTAACTGCTATTCTGATTTTGATGTCCATTGTGTTAATTATGTACATCTTGCCTCTGAGAATTAAGTCCTGCCATAGGTCTCTGTCATTCTGGAATCCCATTATCCTCATTAATATTAGGCAGCCTAATTTCCATTCCACATCTACAAGCATCACTTGCAGAGAACAGGCACCACTAAGCTTCCTAAAGAAACTGGAATACCCAGCACTAGTATATTTCCTATTGCCTTAGAGATAGGAGTGAGCTCTGAGTCTTTCAGGGAACATAATCAGCAACAGGTTCTCAGGTTGTACATAGTAAATCCATTCTAATATTCTTGCCTTCCTGATCCATATGTCCTCACTGCTCAATATAATGCCAATACAACTGGCAACTTCACCTCACATACCCTGGGCCATTGTCATGACCAAGTTTAAAGAAGCCAACCTGACAGTTTGTTTAGAGCAACTCTAGGTCCTGGAACATTGAATCCTGAGTCATGGAAGATACCCCCATACCTGTGACTTCTCTCCTGTCCAGCCTTATATTCCCCTGATCTGATATTCTCAAAATTCACTCCTATACATATTCCCTTGTTCTCTGCTAATATATGTAATGGCCAGATTCTGTCATTTAATAGGTAGTCTGTTTCTTCCCTAAGCAGGGACTGTACCCTTTCTCTCAGGCTATGCTGAATTATGACCCTGGTTATTGGCCTGGATGTGATGAGTTGTGGCAGAAGCAGCTTTTAAAGAGAACAAGTATCATCTTATTAGGCACCTGCTTTAGGTGAGGGCATTGTACAGATTTAGGAAAGGGGAGGGTGTTTTCCTTTAGCAAAGGAAACAGATATATTCCACTGTCCCAGGAATATTTCAGGGAAATTTTTAGTTGAGGGTTCTTAGGTTTACCCATTTAAATATCCTCATAACAGATTTTTTGTGCCCTCTTTCCTACCTGGCTCCTGGTTTTAATATAGTATATACATATTAAGCTACAAATTTAAATTCCTTTATATCTTTACTGTGCTTATAATTAGAATCTGGATCTGATTTTCAACCCATTCTACCCTGAGGCCAGACTGCCATTGATCCTGCTGGTTTTCAGAGGATCCCTTAAGTTAGCCATTAGCTGCCCAGAGTATATAATTTTAGTTTATTTTTTTTTCTTTAAGAATTCAGTTTTTTATTGAACAGTTTACAGAAGAGGTTTATTCAGAAAGACCAAAGCCTATGTCATCATCAGACTCCTCTGATTCTTCTTTCTTTGTTTCCACTTTCTTCTCAGCTGGCACAGCCATGGTAGAAGGAGCAGTGCAGTGCCAGCTGCTGGGGCAGGTCCATCAACCCCTACAGTGCAGATGAGGCTCCCAATATTGACATTGGCCATGGCCTTTGCAAACAAGCCCATCCAGAAAGGTTCAACATTTATACCTGCTGCTTTAATAAGGGCATTGATCTTATCCTCTGAGACTGTCACCTCATCATCATGCAGGATGAGGGCCAGTAGATGCAGGTGAGCTCCTAGACAGAGGCCATGGTGTGGGAGACTGCTGAGTGGGCGCTGCTGGGCCACACCCCAATGCAGATTTCCCTGGGAGGAGTAAAGATGGTGGAAAAGTAGGGGGGTTGGGATTTCCCCTCATCCTTCCAACACAATTGTATAGAGGTTAGATCACTTGGAACACAGGCACAAAAACAGACACATAGACCGATGGAATAGAATAGAAACCCCAGAACTAGACCCACAAACGTATGGCCAACTCATCTTTGACAAAGCAGGAAAGAACATCCAATGGACAAAAGACAGTCTCTTTAACAAATGGTGCTGGGAGAACTGGACAGCAACATGCAGAAGGTTGAAACTAGACCACTTTCTCACACCATTCACAAAAATAAACTCAAAATGGATAAAGGACTTGAATGTGAGACAGGAAACCATCAAAACCTTAGAGGAGAAAGCAGGAAAAGACCTCTCTGACCTCAGCCGTAGCAATCTCTTACTCGACACATCCCCAAAGGCAAGGGAATTAAAAGCAAAAGTGAATTACTGGGACCTTATGAAGATAAAAAGCTTCTGCACAGCAAGGGAAACAACCAACAAAACTAAAAGGTAACCAACGGAATGGGAAAAGATATTTACAAATGACATATCGGACAAAGGGCTAGTATCCAAAATCTATAAAGAGCTCACCAAACTCCACACCCGGAAAACAAATAACCCAGTGAAGAAATGGGCAGAAAACATGAATAGACACTTCTCTAAAGAAGACATCCAGATGGCCAAGAGGCACATAAAAAGATGCTCAACATCGCTCATCAGGGAAATAAATCAAAACCACACTCAGATATCACCTCACGCCAGTCAGAGTGGCCAAAATGAACAAATCAGGAGAGTATAGATGCTGGAGATGATGTGGAGAAACGGGAACCCTCTTGCACTGTTGGTGGGAATGCAAATTGGTGCAGCCGCTCTGGAAAGCAGTGTGGAGGTTCCTCAGAAAATTAAAAATAGACCTACCCTATGACCCAGAAATAGCACTGCTAGGAATTTATCCAAGGGATACAGGAGTACTGATGCATAGGGGCACTTATACCCCAATGTTTATAGCAGCACTCTCAACAATAGCCAAATTATGGAAAGAGCCTAAATGTCCATCAACTGATGAATGGATAAAGAAATTGTGGTTTATATACACAATGGAATACTACGTGGCAATGAGAAAAAATGAAATATGGTCTTTTGTAGCAACGTGGATGGAACTGGAGAGTGTGATGCTAAGTGAAATAAGCCATACAGAGAAAGACAGATACCATATGGTTTCACTCTTATGTGGATCCTGAGAAACGTAACAGAAACCCATGGGGGAGGGGAAGGGAAAAAAAAAAAAAGAGGTTAGAGTGGGAGAGAGCGAAAGCATAAGAGACTGTTAAAAACTGAGAACAAACTGAGGGTTGATGGGGGGTGGGAGGGAGGGGAGGGTGGGTGATGGGTATTGAGGAGGGCATCTTTTGGGATGAGCACTGGGTGTTGTATGGAAACCAATTTGACAGTAAATTTCATATATTAATAAATAAATAAATAAATAAATAAATAAAGATCACTTGGAACACCCAGGAATTCAATCTATGGAGTGGCAGAAGGATCTCTACAGGTGGAGGGAAATAAGCTTGGTGAGATCAAAGTGCATGCATGTGCATTGGGGGAGATAAAACAGCTTAGGCGTGAAGGGGAGGGAACTGCTTCTGTGGAGAGACAAAAGGAAGAGAAAGACAGAGGGGATGCGAAATTACGATATTGAAATATTATGAAGGAAAACCTCCCCGGACCAAGGACTGGGGAACGAGAAATACGGAGAGGCCAGTTTCTATTTTCCAAACAGCCCTAGGAGCTGAAATTTCAGAGGTTTCAAAAGTCTGACTTTCTTCAGGCCACAGTTTACAGAAGAGGCATGCACCTGATGGAGAAGGAGCCAGCCCTGGGGTGCTATAGCAATCTCAGGGGAGCACTGGGAGAGGACACTCTCCTTCCTTGAGTTCTGTGGGAAGAGGGTATATTGCCAAGGATGAAAGACCCTGCAGGCACCAGCCAAAGGCCTTTTATCGTCAAGACACTACACCTGAACAGGGTTTGCGTGGTGCAGGGCCCTTTAAGACATCGGGTTTCGAATGCCAGCTAAGCACCTAGAAGATGAAGGATAACTGTGGAGCCAGGCAAGCTGATCACCCACGCCAGTTCTGTGAGGGCTGCCTGAATAGCATGGTTGGAGACACCCGGTCCAAGAAGGAGAGATTGGAGTGTTGCCATTTTTCTCCCCAACAGCAACACATGGGACTTAAGGGAGCAGCACGGCAGCCCCCGATGGAGGCGGGACCTCTTACACCAAACCCCACCCCTCCTTGCATGGCGACTGCTTACTTGAGGAAGACTGACACTGAGCCAACTAGACGGCCTCTCCTGCAGACCAGCACAGTCACTGGTCCCAGTCACCAAAAGACAACTGTTTTTTGTTTTTGTCTATCTGTTTGTCCGTCTGTCAGTTTGTCTGTTTGGTCTTCTCTTCTCTTTTCTTTTTCCTTCTACCCTCTTCTTTTTCTCTTTTGGAATCAGGTGCATAGTTTCTGATTTGTTTTTGGTCAATTCTTGTTACATATATACATACATATTATATTACATATATTATTACATATATACATATTATATTACATATATACATACACATACATACATATATATACATATGTATGCATATACATATGTATGCATATATGTACATATATATATATATATATACACACACACACTATTTTTTTTTCTGTTTTGTTTGTTTAATCAGGCATTTTTACTCTATTCTTTTTACACCTTTTCTATATTTTCTGCTTCTTTGTTTTCCTTTCTTTCTCTGGATTAAGCATTATAGTTTGCTTGACTCTCTGCTTGGTCTTCTTTTCTTCCCTTTCATTTTTCTTTTGTATGGGATCAGGCTTCCCCCTCCTTTCCTGTTTTTCCAGGGTTACCTCAACGAACAAATCAAAGCACACCTAGTTGAAGGTCCAAATACTCCACCACTACTAGCAAGGAGGAGCTTTGCAGAGGACTGACCAGTGGGACAGAGCAGCCAAATACGCAACAACAGAGTGCATGCAACACACTTCAAAAACACTTCCTAAAGTGCCAGGCTCTGGACAGTGTGTGACCCTTTTTTAATAGAGTAGTACTTGCAGGTGCAGGACATGTAACAAGTTATTAAAACATGTAAAAGAGGGGCGCCTGGGTGGCTCAGTCGGTTGAGCGTCCGACTTTGGCTCAGGTCATGATCTCAGGGTCCGTGAGTTCCAGCCCCACGTTGGGCTCTGTGCTGACAGCTCGGAGCCTGGAGCCTGCTTCAGATTCTGTGTCTCCCTCTCTCTCTGACCCTCCACCGTTCATGCTCTGTCTCTCTCTCTATCTCAAAAATAAATAAACATTAAAAAAAATTTTTTTTTAATGAAAAAATAAAACATGTAAAAGACAGAAACCTAGCCAAACTGATGAAATGGAAGAATTTGCCTCAAAAGAAAATTCAGGAAAAAATGACAGAGAATTGTCCAAAACAGATATAAACAATATATCTGAATAAGAATTTAGAATAACAATCATAAGACTAATAGCTGGGCTTGAAAAAAGCATAGAAGACAGGAGAGAATCTATTGCTGCAGAGATCAAAGACCTAAGAAATAGTCACAATGAATTAAGAAATGCTATAAATGAAATGCAAAATAAACTAGGTACAGTGACGGCGAGGATGAAAGAAGCAGAGGAGATAATAGGTGAAACAGAAGATAAAATTATGGAAAATGATGAAGCTGAAAAAAAAAAGGAAAGGAAATTACTAGATCATGAGGGGGAGAATTAGAGAGCTAAGTGATTCCATAAAACAAAACAAATCTGTATTAGAGAAGTTCCAGAAGAAGAGTGAGAGAAAGGGGCAGAAGGTTTATTTGAACAAATTATAGCGGAGAACTACCCTAATCTGGAGAAGGAAACAAGCAACCAAGTCCAGGAGGCACAGAGAATTCCCTTCACAATAAAAAAAAACAGGTTAACACCATGACATATCATAGTGAAACTGGCAAAATACAAAGATAGAGAATTCTGAAAGCAGCTAATGGCAAAAGATCCTTAACCTACAAGGTTAGTCACATACAGGTAGTAGCAGACCTATCCACTGAAACTTGGCAGGCCAGAAGGGAGAGGCAGGAAATATTCAATGTGCTGAATTGGAAAAATATATAGCTAAGAATCCTTTATCCAGCAAGTCTGTCTTTCAGAATAGAAGGAAAGATAAAGACTTTCCCAGACAAACAAAAACTAAAGGAGTTTATGACCATTAAACCAAAGCAGACTTTGCTTCCCTGGAAAGATCAACTACTTTAGAGGCAGCTAAGGAAAATATGCTGCCCTCCACCTTGCATCTCCTCCCAACTAACCACAGGCAAAACTTCATTAATTGTGATTTCACTGCCAGGGATCATTTAATACCCCACTTACCACCAGAAATAGGATCTTTATTGTCTTTAGTTAAGTAGGTAACCCAACTCAAAAATTCCATCCTGAGGGTTTTCTTTTTAGGGCTAATCCTGGAATCCATTTTCTTAGCCTCAATTTCCAAAAAAAAAAAAAAAAACCAGGGCCTGAGGCAAAAATTTTGTGCTAATGTTTTATTGGGGAGTGCAATCTCAGGGAAGCAAGAATGAAGAAAAAGAGAATTCCATCAGGTAAGGAGAGAAGGCAAACACAATAGTACATTACTTAGCTGATCATAGCTTCAAAAAGCACACAATGGATTGCTCAGTGTCACAGGACCTCTCTAGAAAAGGCCATATGGAGCCATCATGTCTTGAAATCTTCTGTTAGAAAGAAAGATAGGCAATTTACCTGCTGATTCCTTCCTGTTTCCTGTTTTCCTTTACTCAAGTTTGCCCACACAGCATTAATGCCCCTGCACTTCCACATTGCCTCTGAATGTCCGCTGGTTCCAGATGGATTAGACAAGACCCTAGAGCTACTGTGATAAGCAACCAAGAACCGTGGAACCTGTGGGGTTGAATTAATCTGAGAAGATCCATAAGCTATGTCTGGTACAGCCATAGCACAAATTGGAACGTGGGGGAAATATCATCTCACAACTAGATCCATTCCAACTTATTATGAAAACTGCCAAAAAGAAACAAAGCCAGACTCTAGTTAAAGGCAGTAAAGACAGATTTACTCAATAACTACTGCAGTTGGGAAAAGAATCCACTATAAATTGAGTTTAGCTTTGATTCATGTAGAAGTGACTAGGCATTTTAAAGGGAGAATGAAGGAGTAAGGAAAAAGAATAAGTAGGAGCTTGACAGTCTGGAAAATGGGAGATTACAAAAAAGTCAGTAGGTAAGTTGGTCAATGTGAACAGGCCATCTGAGTTTGCTAACTGGTACTTATCAAAGTTAGGCTTCTACCCTCTCACAGAGACTGGGAGTCAGTGGCCCTATTGTCAGGTGTTGACTGAAATAAACAGTAAATTATTTTGGCAGACTTGAGCTCTCCCAAGCAGGAACTTCCCAGGTATATGGCTTTGAGCTTGTAGAAACCTGCTAGAGTTTGTTCCAGTCTTGGGGGTGCTGGGAGACAGTGAATAAAATTGTTTATGCTGAGAGTCTGCAGTCTTTATAAACCAAGGTTGAGGCCTGGTGGAAAAGAGGTCTTAAGGGGACCCTGAATATGGTCAAGGAAAGAATCTCTCAGAACATCATGTACTACAGACTAAGGTGTCTGATACACAGCACTGTCTGACATCAGCCAATTCTCTAGTCGTTAAGTCCCAAATTATGAATACAAAAGCAAGCCTTATAAAGATGATGCCTTTTACTGCAATCCCTTTATCTTTTATGTCAACCATTTTTTTAACTTCTTGAGGGATGATAACAATTTTAAATGAAAAGATGTATATAATAAATCATTCAATAAATATTAGTTCCTTTATATGTTGAACTTCACTAAGAGACCCTCTGATACCAAATCTTTGTTCCCAAGGGTAATTCCCTCACAAAATGTCATCTTCAGTGAAGCCCTGGACTTTAAGCCTGAAGCTCATGTATATTTACTCCCACACTTCTCTGAGAAAGCTGAGGCCTTTAACACTTCCTGCCTGACTCACAGATGGAAGCCTCAGGCACCTTAAAATAAGACTCCTACTTCAGTCTCCTAGAGCCAGAAAGTCTCTTTACTTTTCAACCCTTCCCGGACCTCTGGGCATTCTCTCCTCCTAACATCCATTAACACCATCAGGCCAGCCTTGGCTTCCAGGCTAACTCAGTGTCCTAGGGCCCTAGGTTGGCAAGAAAATTTCAGAAACATTTATCCCAGTGAAAAAAATCATCTTCCTTTGCAGCTGACTACCACCTCTCAAACCCGAAAAAAAACCAAGAAAACCTGATAAAAATCCCCTTGCTCCCCACCATTCTTCTTTGCAAGACACTAGGTAGCTACACTGCAATTTAGTCAAGATTAATTAAGGCCCTAAACCTCTAAAAGTGTTAGTAAATTAACTGTGGTTTTCTACTATCAAAAAAAAAAAAAAGAGTATTTTGTTGTTCTTGTTTTAGGAGATAATGAGCGTTATCTCCTTATTATAAATTCAGGTTTTAGTATCATTGGCTTATAAGAGACATGGTTTTTAGAGAACAAATTCTTTCATTTACCTTACTGTAGGTTTATTTAAATTCTGTTTAATAGCAAAGTGACTTGGATAAAAACTAAAGTGAGATTGCCCCTATGAAATTGTTTAATACATAAGAAAGAATGTATTCCATATCAGAATGCCTAAAATAAAAAAGACAAGAAATAGTAAGTGTTGGCGAGGATATGGAGAAAAAGGAACCCTCATACTGAAAGGGCGGGCCTATGCCGGCAGACTCCATCTTATTCTGTGTCCTTCACCTTGACCACACCTCCTCCCCTTGAGCAACCCCCCCCCCCCCCACCTGCCTAATAGGACTCGGACCCTTCCCCAGCCAATCGGCTGAGGCCACAGCCATTACCTCACCAACTGCCCCTAGGCCCCAATAAAACCTTTGTCCTTTTGAAAGTCACTCTCTCTCCCCAGTATCTCACCGCTGGGTCGGTGCAGGTAGGGGATTGAGCTCGAGCTAACTCGAATAAAGGCTCTTTTGCTTTTGCATCGGCCTCGCTCCCTAGTGGTCTTTGGGGATCACGAATTCTGGGCATAACAATACACTATTGGTGGGAATGTAAATTGGTACGGCTGCTGTGAAAAGCAGAATGGAGGTTCTTCAAAAACTTAAAAATAGAAATACTATATAATCCAATAATTCCACTACTGGGTATTTACCCAAAGAAAACAAAAGAGTAATTTGAAAAGATATATGCACCACTATGTTTATTGCAGCATTACTTATAATAGATAAGATATGGAAGCAATTTAAGTGTCCATCAATAGATGAATAAATAATATGTGATATATATATGACATATATATTACATGACATATATATTACATATATAACAAAATATTACACAGTCATGAAAAGGGATGAGATTGTGCTATTTGTGACAATACGGATGGACCTAGAGGATATTATGCTAAGTGAAATAAGCCAAACTGAGAGAGGTAAATACTGTATGATTTCATTTATATGTGGAATATGAATGAAAAAACAAAACAAATGAATAAACAAACAAAAAGCCCAACCATACATATAAATACAGAGAACAAACTGATGGTTGCCAGAGAGAAGGCAGATGGGAAGGATGAGCAAATTGAGTGAAGGGGTGGGAGATGCAAGTTTCTGGTTATGGAATGAATAAATCACAGCATAAGGAATATAGTCAATGATATTGTAATAGCATTGTATGGTGACAGCTACACTTGTGGTGAGCATAGCATAACATATAGAAAACTTGAATCACTAGGTTTTACACCTGAAACTAACAAAATATTGTATGTCAAATATACTCAAATTTAAAAATTAAAAAAAAAAAAGAATCTGAGTTACCTCTGAATCCTAATCCAACTCTGAAAAACCCTACCTGGTGTGCTTTAGAGGATCTACTCCTTACTGCTAAGATGCATTTAAATTTTTCAAATATCTAGTTTTCATTTTTTTTAAATAAATCTGAATATTTAGATTGCCAAAATCTCTATCACAGAAAAGCTAGACCAAGAGAATTCTTTTCCAAAAAGTTATCTCTCCAGAGTTAATCAAGGAGGGATTAATCAAGGAGGAGAAATGACCTAGATGAATTTTTTTGTTACCTTAACCAAATTTTTTTAGAAGACTGTGGGTTAATTAGAATCATAAAATCTCATCCTTGAGTTAAATATTTTGACCTGATCACTTTGGTTGATATTTTGCAAATTCTTGGGACTTGCCCCAAATCAGAATATGTTAAAATGGTGTGTTAAGAATCTGCATTTTTAACAAGCTGTGTAAGTGATTCTTATATCCACTGAAGTTTGAGAACTAGAATGGAAGGAGACAGGCCCTCATATACTGCTGATAAGAGGGCAAGTCAATGGAACTTTATTGGAAAGCAGTTTAGTAGAAACTCTCTCAACCAATCCTGAATTAACTAAATTATTAGATAAACTGACACTGCATTCTTTCTATAAAACACACTGATGGCCTGGACCCATTGGGTCCAGCTACTTTATAGGCTTTATAGGCTACTCTTTGATCTGCTCTTGACATTTTGAATTTTCTTTTTATCAAGAGTCAGTGCTTTTTATTTTAACACTTTTATGTCAATTGTACTTGTTTTGCAATTATGTTATTTAATCGTATTATGTAAAAGAAAAGAAAAAAAGATGTTTCAGGGAAAACTAAATGAAATGCTTTGGATAGATTCTAAAGACATACCACACACACAAAAATGTCAAAATAGGAGCAAAATATAGGAGGAGGAATATATATTTTTTTCAGTTTTTGCCCCACCTTAAAAAAAAGGAAACTAAAAACCCTAAACAATTCATTGCAGATGTCATTTATCCAACAAAGATTATGTGGAACTTTAATCATGGGTCCCATTGTCAACAACAACAGCAACAAGAATAAATTCCATTGACCTAAAAACAAATTTTAAAATTTCATTCAAATGGGTGAATGAATACATTTGTAATTTATATTTTCTAAGTAAAAGTAAAATGCTTAAGATACATGTATAGATTTTATACATATATATGCTTGTCTGTGTGTATAAATATATATAATAATATACATAATATTTTTATGACTTCCCTCTTTAGCCACCTATTTTGATTAATAGGCCATTTACCAGCTTTTATTTCTTTGGTTAAGAGGGCTTCTACCTTTCAAAATATGCATGTTCTTTAATCCAGTGAATATATATCTAGGAACTTATTCTAAACAAATATCATTTATCACTTATAAGGATAGATAGGGATAGATATGTAAATATACAGATATAGCTATAGATATGCGTATGTGTGCATGTGTGTTCATGTAGGTATTTTTTATACGAGCAAAACTTAGAAGCTTCCCAAATATCCACCATTGGGAGTTTGTTAAATATGTTATCCATTCAATAGATATTATGCAAAACCATCAAAAATATCAAAATAGATCTCTATATAATAACAAACATTGTTCAGGTTATTCTGTTAAGTGTTAAGTAAACATTACATACACATAGAAAAATGACTATTTATATTAAAAAATTCACAGTGGTGGGGCACCTGGGTGGCTAGTCAGTTAAGCATCTGACTTCAGCTCAGGTCATGATCTCATGGTTTGTGAGTTCGAGTCCCGCATCAGGTGAGCTTGAGCCCCGCTTCTGGTGGACATGAGCCCCACTTTGGGTGAGCCCCACTTCTCTCTCTCTCTCTCTCTCTCTCTCTCTCCCTCTCTCTCCCCCCACCTTGGGATTCTCTCTCCCTCTGCCCTTTGCTCACTTGAGCCCTCTCTCTCTCTCTCTCTCTCAAAAAAAAAAAAAAAAATTCACGGTGTTTTTTTCTAAGAGATGGTAGAAATTCAAGTGATTTTCCCCCATTCTGTTTATCTCTAATTTCTACAATGAATATGTATTGTCTAGGTACTAAAGATAATAAAAGACAAATGAAAAACTTTGGGGCTGAGAAAGAAAATAATTTCTGTTTTAAAACTGACCAATTCTGATTCTTTGACTACTTAAAATCATATTTATCTTTGTGGACCTCAATAGAAATTACAACAATATTCTCTAAATTTTCTCCTAAAAAGTTGTCTTTAGAACATACTTATCATAATGGGCGTTCTGTGGTTACTTCAACAGATTTTTATCACTGCTTTATATCATTGAAGGGCATTTATTTACCAATGTCAGAAGGGGGAGTGGGGGAAAGACTTTCTTTCTTTCTTTCTTTTTTCATAAGCCATTCTAGAAACCATTAAAGTTAGACATAAAGATATATAAACTTTTTTTTCTCTCAGAAAATATCATTAAACAGCAAAAACAAAAATAGATGAATTTTCCAGGAAAATTAAAATATTTACAGTGGATAAAACCTGTGGTTATCCATGCTTGCAAAATGAACAGATTGCAAATTTTTCTACCTTTAATTTTAAAAGCAAACTTAAAGTGTCTTTTATATCTATAGCTTTATGGGATCATAATATCATATTTTAAACTCTAATGAAGGGTTTGGACTGTCAAAATAGGAAGAATTTCTCTGAGAACAATCACACCAAACTTGCCAGCACGCAAGAGCCACTCCAGATTTGCAGAAAAACCACAGGCTTCTTCTCTGGCATCCATGCCATGTTTATTTCAAAAGTAGGAAAGCCAAATCAGAGCAGCAATCATCTTTTAACATGATTTATCTCAGTACTCTTTCCTCATTTTCTAAAAAAATAGCTATTCTTAAAACATACGTATCGTTTCTATCTCTTTAGGTCATATATACAAAGTTCTTTCTTCTCTCATTACATATTTTTAGAACTTATTTATTTACATTTTTGAGTTCTTTGCTTTTTTAAGGAAAGTGCATCTTAACTATTTAGCTTTAGAAAGCAAAATTCTTTAGGTATTTTAGGGTTTAACATGATTCATTAAAAGGAAAAGTTCTGAAAAATATCTCATCTAGATTTTCTTAGATTTGCAAAGCAAAAAAGATCAGGTCATTACATTCTTTCTCACAGTTGTTTTTGTTATTTATTTGCCAATGGTTTTACTAACATTTAAGATAACTGAATTTTCTAAGATTAATATTCAACATCTGGTTATAATTCTTTCAGCTCTTAGCAATCTGAGGTTCTACCTGGCTGAAGTAAACTTTAAAATCCCTGAATTAGTTCCAAGGTTTTTTCCAATAGCAATTCATCCTTTACTTAAGGTATTTTGTTGTTTATAATTAGCAGTAAGTTGCAATCTTAAAAGGCAAGTGGGTAATGATAAACTTCAAGTTCATGAGTGTGGCAATATCCTATGAACTGAATTATGTCCCCCTCCCCTCAAACTTCATGTTGAAGTCATAACCCCCAATATGACTGTATTTGAAGACACAGCCTTCCAAGAAGTAACTAAGGTCAAGCAGGTCATATGGGTAGGACCCTAATTGATATGAATGATATCCTTATAAGAGGGAAAGGCATTAGGAATGCACATGTACAGAGAAAAGACCATGTGAAGACAAAGCAACCAGGTGGCCATCTGCAAGCCACAAAGAATGGCCACAGGAGAATCAAACCTGCTTGATTCAAGACCACCTTGAACGTGGACTTCAAGCCTACAAACTGTGAGAAAATAAATTTCTGTTGTTTAAGCCACCTAGTTTGTGGTATTTTGTTATGGCAACCCTAGCAAACTAATACAATATCTGAAGCATTCAAGTATTTTTGAGCCACAAATAAATGCCTACTAATGAGGATAGGAAAAAAAAAAAAAAAAAAAAACGACTTCAGGAATTCTGCAAATAATTTAACAGAAAATAATAAACTGGTTCCATACACAGTAGCAGATACAATGACCATGTAGGTCTGGATGCTTTAATGACCATGGTTGAATTGACTGCTCCAAAATGGGGCCACATTCAGAGTTACCATCTTAATCACTACATATGGATTAGGACTGAGCCCAGAAAAGACAGAAGGAAATCATGCTACATTTAGTATTAGCCTGATTGGACTTTCTGCTTCAAAGGAGACATTCAGGAGAATACATTCTATTTTTACTAACATTCCAAGACTATGGGACATATAAAAAAAATCTTCCAGTAATATTTGAAGGGTTGTTTTGTTGAAATTACTGAATACAAAATCTGACAAGGGCAAGCCCCTGACTCAATTACATTTACTCTTGTTGAGTTTCTTTTGTCATTTTTGACAATTAAAATGTATTTAGCCTATTTGCTGACTATGGATACAGTTGGTGAAGATATGCACAATTTAAACCACATTTATTTCTAATCCATGATTTCCCCCACTGATCTATGAATAATTTGGAATAATTTAAATCCTCAAGGAATATACTTTAAGTATAACCCCACTCTAAAATTTGTACCTTGTTTCAATTTGTTCTCATACTTTCATGATAACAGTAAGCTAAATGCAAATGCATTTTAGCTCTTTATTTTGACTTTTTAAAATTGTCACGCATTTTAAAATTGAAACACGCATGGGATGTTTCAAAATATGGTAAAAAATCCAATAGGTCGCTTTCTTTATGATCTACTCATTCACATGTCATTCAGTCTCTTTTTCAAAGATCCAAAACCACACTGTGAGCCAAGTGTCTGCTCATTCTCCCTCATCTTTCCCAGCCCTGCCTTACCTCAGGGGGTTTGTCTCCCACCCCCACCTGCATTTGTCTATGTTGCAGCAGCTTCTCTGTTGTCACATAGTGGGGTTCGATTCACTTCACTCCTGGTGGCCTCGTAATTTCTAGGATCATCGTCCTCCCTCTCTATACCCTGTGGTTCCAGTTACACTGACCTCAGAGATGGTAAGGCTGCTCTTCCGTTTACTGCCTTGTCTCTTAATTCCCTTGCCACTGTCCCCACAACACCCCTAACATAAGGCTGCAGAATGGGTACTATGTTTTTCTGAAGAATTCGGAGAAAGGTAAAGTGAATTAAAGTGTAGGAAAAAACATAGAACCAGACGCTACATGGTCCAAAAAACAGAAATAAGTGTCCCCTTGACAGAGCAGCATAGTTCCTAGACTTCCTTCCATCACCCTCCTTCAAAGGTCACTTTGCCTCAGAGATCCCCTCCATTTACCTTCACACTGAGATTCTAACCCTACTTTAGAGTGATGTACTGGTCCTAGGCTCTGTGCCTTGTGCCCCACTTCCACCTAGAGCAATTCACTTGAAGGTAAACATTTCCCCAAAATTGCATTGTTATATCTAGAATAATAGTACTCAGTATCTTCAGCAGAATTTGGGAACTTAGAGCATACACTTTTGCTATTTTACAGGAAAGCTATGCCTCCTAGCTCCCCCTATGGGAATCTAGTAGAAAACACACATGCACCCTCATAGACACTCATGGGCACACATACATGCATCACGTGTGCGCACAACATGTGCACACACAGGGTCACACACATTCACACACATATGCTTGTGCACACACCACCATACCTTCCCCAAAATACAGAACAACCAACCTCTCATCAATATCCTTAATCGCAAAACCTGCAGAAGCTTTTAAATTTTGCTTTTCTTTACCTTTGACCAGATCAAACTCTTATACTGGGATTTCTCCCTAATAAATCTCTGAAAAAGGAGAGAGAAAAGCAGAAGGTTTTTTAATTTCTCTCTACAGATCAACTCTGAAGCCTGGGGTAGAATTTACATTTTCATTTGTATTACCCATAGAAATAAGAAGTCCACTTTTTCTAAGAAGGATATCCATATAACTATGTGAGTGTAGGTATAATATAAACATTTGATATACATAAAATGAACACATCAGAAGTAATTTTTCCATATATAAACCCGCCTGTGGCCACTACCCAGATCACAATATAGAATATTACTATCACCGAGAAGTTTCTCTTACCCAGACGTTTTCTCAGTCAACATTGCCAATTCCTTCACTCCCCAAAGGTTTGACTTCTAACACTATGAATTAAATTTGCATTTTCTTGAATTTTATATAAGGAGACATATAGCATATGCTTTTTGTGCCTGCCTTCATTTACTCAGCATAATTTTTTTGAGATTCATTCATGTGTGGCATATATTAATAGTCCATTCTTTTTTATTGCTCTGTAGTATTCCATGGTATAAATATATTAAAATTTGTTCATTCATTCTCATATGTATAGATATTTAGGTGGTTTCCAACCTGGAGCTATTATAACTAAGGCTACTACAAGCATTCTTGCACATTTCTTATTGGACATACGCACTAATTTTTATTGCATATATACCTATGAGTGGAATTGCTCTTAGGGTGGGTAGGTAGAAACTGCCCAGGTTTCAAATTTGGTTGAATCAATTTGCATTCCCACCTGCATGGTATGAAAGTCCCAGTTGCTCTTTACTCTTGTTAACACTCAACATTATCAGTCTTTTTATTTTTAGTCCATTCTCCTGGGACTTGTGGTAAGTTTTAAGAAACTAAGCATTGTTGTGATATTCTTTTTAATGTTTTTAAATGTTTATTTATTTGTGTGAGAGAGACATAGCGTGAGAAGGGGAAGGGCATAGAGAGAGGGAGACACAGAACCCAAGGCAGGCTCCAGGCTCTGAGCTGTCAGCACAGAGTCTGACACCGTGCTCGAACCCACGAATCGAATCGCGAGATCATGACCTGAGCCAACATGGGATGCTTAGCCAACTGAGCTGCCCAAGTGCCCCTGTTGTGATGTTTTTAAAAACATTTTTTATTGCTATGAATTTAAAACAAATACCACAATCTGTGGTAGAATGAGAGATTGGAGTATTATGAAAAATAGAGTGATAAGCTTACTAATGCTAGAAAAGTATACCAATGGATAAATATTACTTCTAGGATTAGTAGGAGATGGTGATTAGATTTAGATTTAGATTAATTACAAAAATGGCCATAATTATTTCCCTCCCTACCCCTTTATGAGTCTTTGCAGCTCCTCCTGTCAAGAAGAAGAGTCCATTTTTTCTCTCCTTGAATTTGGGCTGGCTTTTTGACAGCTTTGGTCAATACTGATGAATTGACATTGTGCCAATTCTAAGCCTAGGCCTCAAGAGGCCTTGCAGGGCTCCACTGGCTTTCTCAGAACCCTGCACATTCACTATCTGAACAAGTCCAGGCTAGACCCTAATGGTGCAGTGACAGATCATTTCAAGTCAGGCCATTCTAGATCAGCCAGCCATCATCTGAAACCTGAAGAACTGCTCAGCTGAGCCTAGTCCACATTGTTAACATTGAGAATTATGAGTTAAAAAAATGGCTGTTTTTTTTAAGCCTGTGAGTTTTGGAGTGGCTTGTTGTGCTGCAAAATCTAACAAATATAGGAAGTATATCGCGAGTCCTTGATGAAGAAAAAATTCTTAATTATCATTATGAAAAACTCAAACATAAATTGTTTCTGAGTCCTGCCAATAGTTGCTGCTGCTAATGATACTCAATATTCACTGAATAGCATGTTAAGTACTTACATATTGTATCTCATTTATTCTTACCATAAATCTATTAGGTACCTAAATGATTACAGTTGAGAAAACTGAGGCTTGCCTCACAGAGTTGATTCCAAAGCTGTCTCCAAAGCTTAAGCTATGAGCCACTGCACCACGAGCTAAGAACTATTGGTTTACTCTAACCCAATACTACTTTTATTGCTCATTACAATTTACAGATAGGAAATTGATAGCCAAGAAAAACTACAATTTGCTCAAAGCTCTCTCTGCTATCTCTTACTCTAGTCTTTCACTAAAATTCTTTGTAGTCTATAAATTATATTAATGTTCATAATAAAAAATCTTCATGGTAGTTTGTAAAAGAAAATATGTGAGCCAAATATCCTTTTTTTTTTTAGTCGCATTTTTAAAATTAATTTTTTTTTAATTTACATCCAAATTAGTTAGCATATAGTGCAACAATAATTTCAGGGGTAGATTCCTTAATCCCCCTTACCCATTTAGCCCATTCCTCCTCCCAAAGCCCCTCCAGTAACCCTCTGTCTGTTCCCCATATTTAGGAGTCTTATGTTTTGTCCCCCTCCCTATTTTTATATTATTTTTGCTTCCCTTCCCTTACATTCATCTGTTCTGTGTCTTATTTTTTTAAATTTTTTTAATGCTAACTTATTTTTGAGAGAGAGAGAGACAGAGCACAAGTGGGGGAGGGACAGAGAGAGAGGGAGACACAGAATCCAAAGCAGGCTCCAGGGTCTGAGCTGTCAGCACAGAGCCCAACGCGGGGCTCAAACCCACGAGCTGTGAGATCATGACCTGAGCTGAAGTCGGACGCTGAACCGACTGAGCCACCCAGGTGCCCCTGTTCTGTGTCTTTAAGTCCTCATGTGATACTTGTCTTTCTCTGACTAATTACACTTAGCATAATACCTTCTAGTTCCATCTACATAGTTGCAAATGGGAAGATTTCATTCTTTTTGGTCATTGAGTATTACTCTATTGTATATATATACCACACCTTCTTTATCCATTCATCCATCGATGGACATTTGGGCTCTTTCCATACTTTGGCTACTGTTGATAGTGCTGCTGTAAACATTGGGGTGCATGTGTCCCTTCAACACAGCATACCTGTATCCCTTGGATAAATACCTAGTAGTATAATTGCTGGGTCGTAGGGTAGTTCTACTTTTAATTTTTTGAGAAACCTCCATACTGTTTTCCAGAGTGGCTGCACCAGATTGCATTCCCACCAGCAATGCAAAAGAGATCCTCTTTCTCCGCATCCTCACCAACATCTGTTGTTGCCTGAGTTGTTAATGTTAGCCATTCTGACAGGTGTGAGGTGGTATCTCATTGTAGTTTTGATTTGTATTTCCCTGATGATGAGTGATGTTGAGCATCTTTTCATGTGTCAGTTGGCCATCTGGATGTCTTCTTTGGTAAAGTGTCTGTTCATGTCTTTTGCCCATTTCTTCACTGGATTGTTTGTTTTTTGGGTGTTGAGTTTGTTAAGTTATTTACAGATTTTGGATACTAACCTTTTATCTGATATGTCATTTGCAAATATCTTCTCCCATTTTGTCGGTTGCCTTTTAGTTTTGCTGATTGTTTTCTTTGCTGTGCAGAAGCTTCTTATTTTGATGAGGTCCCAATAGTTCATTTTTGCTTTTGTTTCCTTTGCCTCTGGAGACATGTTGAGTAAGAAATTGCTGTGGCCAAGATCAAAGAGGTTTTTGCCTGCTTTCTCCTCCAGGATTTTGATGGCTTCCTGTCTTACATTGAGATCTTTCATCCATTTTGAGTTTATTTTTGTGTATGGTGTAAGAAAGTGGTCCAGGTTCGTTCTTCTACATGTCGCTGTCCAGTTTTCCCAGCACCACTTGCTGAAGAGACTGTCTTTATTCTATTAGATATCCTTTCCTGCTTTGTCAGAGATTAGTTGGCCATACGTTTGTGGGTCCATTTCTGGGTTCTCTATTCTGTTCCATTGATCTGAGTGTCTGTTTTTGTGCCAATACCATACTGTCTTGATGACTGCAGCTTTGTAGTACAGCTTGAAGTCTGATTGTGATGCCTCCTGCTTTGGTTTTCTTTTTAAGATTGCTTTGGCTATTTGGGGTCTTTTCTGGTTCCATACAAATTTTATGATTATTTGTTCTAGCTCTGTGAAGAATGCTGGCGTTATTTTGATAGGGATTGCATTTAATATGTAGATTGCTTTGGGTAGTACTGACATTTTAACAATATTTGTTCTTCCTATCCACGTGCAAGAAATATTTTTCCATTTTGTTTGTATCTTCCTCAGTTTCTTTCATAAGCTTTCTACAGTTTTCAGTGTATAGATTTTTCACCTCTTTGGTTAGATTTATTCCTAGGTATTTTATGGGTTTTGGTGCAATTGTAAATGGGATCGACTCCTTGATTTCTCTTTCTGTTGCTTCATTGTTGGTGTATAGGAATGCAAACAATTTCTGTGCATTGGTTTTATATCCTGAAACTTTACTGAATTTATGAATCAGTTCTAGCAGGTTTTTGGTGGAATATTTTGAGTTTTCCATATACAGTATCATGTCATCTGCAAAGAGTGAAAGTTTGACCTTCTCCTGGCCAATTTGGATGCCTTTTATTTCTTTGTGTTGTCTGATTGCAGAGGCTAAGACTTCCAATACTATGTTGAGTAGCAGTGGTGAGAGTGGACATCCCTGACTTATTCCTGACTTTAGGGGGAAAGCTCTCAGTTTTTCCCCATTAAGGATGATATTAGCGTTGGGTCTTTTGTATATGGCTTTTATGATCTTGAGGTATGATCCTTGTATCCCTACTTTGAGGGTTTTTATCAAGAAAAGATGCTGTATTTTGTCAAATGCTTTCTCTGCATCTATTGAGAGGATCATATGGTTCTTGTCCTTTCTTCTATTGATGTGATGAATCACACTGATTGTTTCATGGATATTGAATCAGCCCTGTATCCCAGGTATAAATCCCACTTGGTCATGGTGAATAATTTTAAATGTATTGTTGGATCCAGTTGGCTAATATCTTGTTGAGGATTTTTACATCCATGTTCATCAGGGAAATTGATCTATAGTTCTTTTTAGTGGGGTCTCTATCTGGTTTTGGAATCAAGGTAATGCTGGCTTAGGTTAAATATCCTTTTAAAAAAACCCTCTCTTTTGGATGCCTGGGTGGCTCAGTCAGTTAAGCGTCTGACTTCGGCTCAGGTCATGATCTCATGGTTTGTGAGTTCGAGTCCCGCATCCAATGAGCTTGAGCCCTACATCAGGTAAGCTTGTGTCCCTCTTCGAGTAAAACATGAGCCCCTCTTCAGGTGAGCCCCACTTCTCTCTCTCACTCTCTGTCTCTTTTTCTTTCTGTGCCTCTTGTGGGATTCTCTCTCTCTCTCTCTCTCTCTCTGCCCCTTGCTCACTTGCACCCTCTCTCTCTCTCTCTCTCTAAAAAACAAACAAAACAAAAAAAAAACCTCTTTCAACAACCTAAAGGTAATAACAAAATTCCTCACTGTATGGAAACTTTATAAAATACAATTTTAATAGTATAGTTTTGTAGGGAGTACATTAGATATATTTGGTTTATTTGTATGTTTTAAACATCATTTTAGGTACCAGGTAGAAAATGAGACTGTTATATCACTGTAAATATTTTTGCAATTGTTTTGTGATTTTTTTTTTGGCTTTGCAAAGTTATGTTTTAGATTTTAAATTTGGATTCTGGGAATGAGAAGAGAGAAGGCAAACAGTAGATCTTTCTGAGTTTTGGAAATCCTCTGGGATTTCACAAGAGGCTAGAAACCTTCTTAAAGTGCCTTGTAAGTATTATGATTTATTTGTTGAACTAATGAAACGCAATAATAATTTAGATATATGTAAATTTGCCAAGCAAAGTTAGCACTTCATAATTCATCTCCATCTTGAGCTGACGGGAACCCTATCAGAAAGAGCTTCCTCAAGCTCATAAACATAAATCCGTAAATCCATAAATGGATTTAAAATGACAACAGTGCTTCCCATTACAATTTCTTTATTATCTGAAATCACCAACAGAATCATTTGAAAACCAGCATAAATTCTATTGACAGAATGCATTCATGAATTGTGACAAAAACAAAGTGCCTACTCAATGAGACTTTGTCTCATTTGTTTCTTGCGGCGTTCTGTATTTTGGACACAGAAATCAAGGCTCGGAGAAATTAATTAAGTTGCCCAAATGCTATGACACTGGTAATTAGCAGATTGCAGGTTTAAATTCAAGTGTCCCTGATTTTGGAGCCCATGATCTTTCCATTATAATACACACTTTAAAAAATTTTTTTTTAACGTTCTTATTTATTTTTGAGAGACAGAGTGTTATGTGGGGGAGGGGCAGAGAGAGAAGGAGACACATAATCTGAAGCAGGCTCCAGGCTCTGAACTGTCAACACAGAGCCTGACATGGGGCTCAAACTCATGAACTGTGAGATCATGACCGGAGCCAAAGTCAGATGCTTAACCAACTGAGCCACCCAAGTGTCCCTATGCTACGCAATTTCATTAAACCTACATTAAACAAACTAATTACTAAATGGATATAGATCAATTACAAAGGGTTTCTTGCTCAGGCAAATCAGCAAAATAGCATCAACATGTGTTTTCAACTGGAAAATGGGGGGAAACACCCTACTATAGAAAGTGTTTATGTTAATAAGTTTTCCCCTTCACAGGCAGTAAATCCTAATAGCAAATTAAATATTATATTAATGAAATTGAAACACTGTATTTTCTCTCTCTGTACTATTCTAGAGAAAAATCTATTTTTTGATTATGTCAATTTTCTTGTTCGTCATAAATAGCAATAGTTTTAAAGCTGTTTAACCTCTTAAAACCTGGTAATTTAGATTATAAGAAAATGTACAGAAAAGTTTTTTCTAGTAAAAATTATAATTATCTGTATAAAAGAATACATGATTTATCTGCCTCCCTGCAAAGAAGAGGTAGGAGAGCATGAAGAAATGCTCTGTGGTAAGTTGGTGTAGAATGATGAAGAAAGAGGAATCTCCATATTTAGAGGCCTACAGATTACACAAATTTGTTTTTTGTTCCAATTAGATACCTGAATAGACTCTAATTCCTCCCTCCCTCCCTTCCATCCTTCAACAACCACTTATTAAATATATCTAGGTACCACGCACTGAATTTTGTGTTGGAAACAAAGATAATGAGACTGACTCCTTGTCCTCTAGGGAATAAAAAATTTAATGGGGCAAGACAGTCATGCAAACAAATAATTACAGCTCTGAGTTAAGTGTTAAGAGTAGAGACATGATCTAATTATGAGAATACAGGAGAAGCATTTCCTTCAGCTGGGGAGTATCAGGAAAGGCAGCCTGGAAGAAATGGCATTTGAGGGAAATCTTGACATAAATGTTCTAGGCAGAGAAGTCATGGTAAGAAAGCGCCAGGTCAAGTTCAAAAGATAGTGGCTAGAGGGGTCTAAAGATAGGAATTTGCTGACCTTTATCCTCAAGAATAAAAGATGAAAACAAGAGTCAAGTGAGGCTTCCCACAAATCAAAATTTAGCAAATCTGCCAATTTTATTCCTAAGTCAGTGTTGCTCAAAACTTCTTAAGGCAGAGGAGTATGATAGGGATGGGGTTGGAGATGGGTTATAACCTAGAGTAAGTTTTAGGGAACATGAGATATCTGTAGTATTATAATTGTTATATTAGGGCTTAGGTAAGCAATGCTGCACTCTGAATTTATTTTTATAAAATAAGGTTAATCAGAACATAGGCACACTGAGCCATGTCTAGGTGGCTCAGTCTGTTGAGCATCTGACTCTTGATTTTGGCCCAGGTCATGATCCCAGGCTTGTGGAAATGAGCCCCATTTTGGGTTCCATGCTAGGCATGGAGCCTGCTTGAGATTCTCTCTCTCCCCCCTCTGTCCCTCTCCCCAACTCATGCACTCTCTCTCTCTCTCTCAAAAAAAAAAAAAAAAAAAAAAAGAGAGAACACAGTCACATCATTCATTTACATATTGAATAGAGCTGCTTTTGTATTGCAACTGTACAATGAAAAGTTGCAAGACATCGCTTGTCCAGAAAACATATTTACCATATGAACCTTTAAGAGAGTTTGTACTAGAGTTATATAGTAACATAAATAAATCTCAGAAAAAAAATTGAGTTAAAACATAAATTTCAATATTATAAAGAATCATGTTATATAAACCTTAAAAAGACATCAAAGTTGTTTGCTATTTTTAGAAATACATGTATTTTTTTTACACTCATTTATTTTTGATAGAGACAGAGCACAAATGGGGGAGGGGCAGAGAGACACAGAATCTGAAGCAGGCCCAGGGTCTGAGCCATCATGTACATGTATTAAAAGCATAAAGACAGGCCTAATAATAATAAATATCCAATTCAAGACAATGTTTATCTGTTTGAAAAAGGAAGAGAATGTAAGCAGAGAGGGTTTTAACTACTCGAAATATTTTATTTCCAAAGCAAGGTGGTGAATACAAGAGTGTCTATTATATTATTCTCTGTATCTTTTTTGTATTACTGATGTATTTCATAATTTATTTTTGTTAAAATTTTTTTCTAATGTTTATTTAATTTTTGAGACAGACAGACAGACAGTGTGAGCAGGGGAGGGGCACAGAGAAAAGGTGACACAGAATCTGAAGCAGGCTCCGGGCTCTGAGCCATCAGCACAGCTCCCAACACGGAGCTCGAACCCACGAACTGTGAGATCATGACATGAGCCTAAGTCGGATGCTTAATTGACTGAGTCATCCAGGTGCCCCTGTATGTCATAATTTAAAAACTCTTTGGTTATACAAAAAATTAGATGAAGTTATGCTACAGTTCTACTTCCTCAAAATGGCTGCAACAATATCTTCCATCCCATATGTTCTTCTTACATGATTTTGATACCCCTCCCATCAAGAGATGGGGTATCTATCCTGTCCCCCTGACATTGAGTGGGCTTTTGTGAATGTTTTAGTCAAAAGATTATGGTGGAATGATGCTATATGTCTTTCAAACAAAGCCATAAAAAGTGATACAGCTTATACTTTGCTGAGTGCAATTCTCACCCTTGAAGTCTTCAACTACCGTGTAAGAAGCCTAAGTACTCTAAGGCAGCCACGCTGTGAGAAAGCCCAAACTAGCCCAAAGAGAGAGATCACATGGAGAAGTCTGAGGGAAAGTCTCCTAGGGAGAGATGCCTAGCTAATCCCCAACTTCTCTAGTCCTCATTGTTCCAGTTTGAGCTGCATCTGATTATAATAGCTTAATGAATTCTGAGCCAGAACTCAGGCTCTCCAACTGAGCCAATTCAGAACTCCTATGCCACAGAAGCTGTGTAGTCACTATTGCTATTTTAAACCTCTAAAATTTGTTTCACAGAGCAAGTTGTAACCAGCACTGACCCCATAATCAGAAAGTTGAGCCCTAACTGCCTTCAATGGGGGAATCTCAGCTGAATTGATCCAAAGACCATCAGAAAGGTTCAGCAATAGGAGGACCAATTTTATAGGGCAGGAAGGGTGCCTGGCTGGCTCAGTCTGTAGCCCATGCTATTCTTGATCTCAAGGTTGTGAATTTGAGCCCCACATTGAGTGTAGAGATTACTTAAAAATAAAATCTTAAGAAAAATTTTTTTGGAAGTCAAGAGAAAACATGTGACTGAAAACATGGATAAATTTTAAGTCTTTGGTGAGAATCCCAGGTCCCCACTTCTATGTGAGCCATCAAAGAACCAGATACACTGTAGGGTAGGATAAGGATTATTCTCTGAACAAAGTGAATGGAGAAGCCTTGACAGAAACAAAAGAGGGGTGGCTGAAGAGTAAAGAACTCTGGCAAAAGAGGAAGAACACAGTGGGTCACATGTCTGTGTCCAAATCACTTTCTCATTCGTTAAAGACAAGGTAGACCGGAATGATCTCTAAAGCAGATGTGCACAGTAAAAATCTGTGATTCTATCAAAAAGAAAGAGCATACCCTTCAAAACATAGCTAATTTAAGTAATAAGCCACAATATGAAGTGTTTTTTAGTCAATGGAAATTCTAGTTCACTTCTCATAACGTGTAGTTCTTTTAGAAATAGCACTAGAGATTATAACAAAATCTTCAATTAAAAGGGTATGGATGGGCCATGGTATAAATCTAGGGCTGTAGAGCTGTTACAATTTGTAGACCCAAAGCAACAAGAGAAAGGAAAGATTATCAGAACATGCAAAAGTGAGTCATGTAGAGTAGGCCACTGTGAGAGGAATAGTGACTTCCCAGGAAGGCAACAGCTAGAGGTGAACTTTCAGAGGGGGAAGCCAGAAGAATAAATATGCTGACCTTATTCTTCCAGTTTACTGTCTGTGCTTCCTCCCTACTGGCTAGATTCAATTGGAAACCTGAGAGCACTGATTCCATTGATGTATTCCTTGCCCTTAGACTCCAGGAGAGCAAGCAGGTAGCTCTGGTGGAACAAAAGGAAGACCACCAACATAGAGATGCTGATGAAAAGATGATAATCCCACCTTCAAAGAGGAAATTGAAATTCATTTTTAATGTATATGAAAGTTCTTGAGTTTGAACAGTAGGTGAGAAAACTGGAGATATTCTGTGGTATGAGGAGTCTAGAATAATTAGTTCAAAAACCAATCTTTTTCTGTTTTGCCTGTTTTGACTTGCAGAAATATTGAGTCATGACTGATGGCATAAATTTTAGTATTTACTCTTTGTCCGTGAAAATAATTCCTCTTCTCTTCGATTATTCACATCCAAGTTGTGTCAGCTATACATGTGATAATAAGGTATGTTTATGTCAGAACTGTCTCATATTTTGTTTTTTGTCAGAGAACTTCTATCTTGCTTTTGCAACTTAGGAATTTTCCTAAGCAGGAAAAAGCACTGTAGGGAAAGAGGTAAAACCTTAGTTACAATATGTACTGTGCAATGAAATACAGAAACACATTTTGTTACATACAGAATGTATTGTTACATACAGAATGTATTTTGTTACATACAGAATCACTATTTGCAATTACTTATTTATATCCTAAGTAACTTACTACACACACAAGCTTATGTTTCCAGAAGTAATTAATTTGTTCTCCACATGACAAATATATCTTTTCTGGGTCTCACACCTCTAAGTCCTGTCCTACCAATCCTTTAGGATCTATATTGACTAAATTAACATAAATCCCACACATTCCAAATAGATACCACTCTTGACAGTTGTCTTTTCCCCCCAAGAGTTCTCCTCTACATTAACAAGGATAAATCCCCTCATGGGGGTGAGTACAGAGGTCTTGACTAGTTCCTCTGTCAGAACTTTTCTACTTCCCTTAAAAACTTTGGACTTATTTTTCCAATGGTCAGTTACATATCTCCATCTAGGTCAGTTTAAGAGCATCACCATTTACCCAAGCCAACTCATTTTTCTCCTAGACTAGAAACTTGGGAATTATTCTCAGCATTTCACATTTCCACAACCCTCATATTCACACATTTTACAAGTGTGAATGAACAAGGGTTCATTTTCTAGAATATTCTGGAATCTACCCTTTCTTCTCTTAGCCACTGCCACAAAATTTCACTGAAAATGACACAATTGCTTCTTCACTAAACTTTCTGACTTCATCTCCCTTTCCTTTCCCTGTCCCTTAGTTTTTCCCTAAGACATCCTACAACAAACCTTGTACTGTCTTTCCAGATGCATATTTAATCACATTGGTGGGCTCCCTAAAATTTTAGTTTCTCCATGGGGCCCACAAAACCTACTGCTTTGAATGCTAATCTTCACACTCTGCCCTTCTCTATTTAGTCAACCTTTCTCTGATATGCGATCTCTTCTGAGCTGTAAAAATTCATACCCTCAGTCTGTGCTTATGCACTCTCCCCTCTTTGGGCATTCTCTGCTTATCTAAATCCTCTCCATAATAATAGCATGAAAATAATTTATTGTGTGCTACCAATGAATGGGTACTACGTTAAACACTATATATTCATTAAATGTTGTAAGCACTATTTTACACTGAGGAAATTAAATAATTTGTCCAAGATCACATTTGAAGTAAATGTCAACACTAGGATTATAATTCAGATCTATCTCAACCCATGAGTTGAACATTTAAATTCTGTCCCCATTACAATATAACATCTAACTCAGGTCAAGCTGTACCCCATCCTTACACTCTAGTGTAAGTGTAGTCCTCCTTCTCTCATTGCTAATTACTGCTTAAACTGACAGCAAACTATTTTATACTAAATGATTCTTTAGTATTTTCATTTTTCTAAATCTTACCTAAACTAGGTTGTAAATTCTCTGTACACAGAGAATTAAAGAAACTCTTAACATGCCTCCACAAGGGTATAGCATATTCTTTTTAAAAAAAAAAAACTTAATGTTTATTTTTGAGAGTATGAGTGTGAGCAGGGGAAGGGCAGAGAGGGAGTGGGACACAGAATCTGAAGCAGGCTCCAGGCTCTAAGCTGTCAGCACAGAGCCTGACACCTGCCCAAATCCTACAAACCATGGGATCATGACTTGAGCCACGCAGGTGCCCCTAGCGTATTCTTTTCATAGCAAATAGCTATCCCTTATTGAGGCAGGTTAGAAGTGTGCTTTACATATCTCCATCATCTCATTTACACATATAATGAATATTCAATATTTGCTTTACTTAAATCAGGAGCAGACAAGATGAATTATGTTTAGAGGATATAAGTGAATGTAAAATTTTCAGCAAGAGCAGACACCCAAAATATGTGTATGTATTCCATTTTTTCTGTCTCTTCCATGTTGGGTCATCCTTTTTTAATGTTACTCTGGACTTCTCTGTACTTGTAATTATTTGAATTGGTTTTTACAAAAATGCTGCTCTGCCTTTATGGTAATAATTAGCATCAGACTGAATATTCAAGTTACGGATTTTGGCAAATACAAAGTCCAAATCTTGTTATATATATATATATATATATATATATATATATATATATATATAATTTTATACCTATATCTCTAAAGTATTTCTACTTTCATATGTTAAGCAATGCTGCGATAGGCCTATTTCTGAGAATTTACTCCTGGTAGGATCTTGGGAGTTTTTTCCTCTGAGGGGTGTAGTTCCGCATCCTTTGTTAAGTGTTTTCCATGACCCCTCCATCCCTTAGGTCAAAAGCGCACCAGTAAGGAAGGTCCACAAACAACGTCCTGGAGAGCGGCCCACCGGGCGACCCACAGAGGTCTAGGTGTGACCTCATTGGATCGGAGAGATAGCAGCTGGACCAGCGGCCTGCGGAACTGAAGCCGCCACCTCTGCCCAGCTGTGGAAAACCGCAGGAAGCAGGTTTCCACGCGAAGGCAGCATTCGGGCCCGGCGGGAAGTTAGCGAAGCAGGATCCTGGGTCCTTTCCTGGGCAGCGGGCCCCGCCAGGCCCCATTGGCGGGCAGTGTCCCGCCGAGCGCGGTGGGACAGGCTCACTTCCTTGTGTGCTTTCTCAGAAATCTAGGCCGTGCCCGCCCGCACCCCCATTTTCATGATCATACAAGTGGACGCCAGAGTTTATTTTGGACATGTTTTTGAGATCACATAAGCTGTATCCACTAGACCTGAGGAGTTGCTCAGTCCCAAAACCGGTACTAAGCCGGGAACCCCTGTGGTAGGCTTTGTAACGGCCCGAAACCCAAAGGCTAGAGGGCGTGTTCAGGGCCCAGGTGCAGGCCTAGAGACAAGTAACTGCTCTCGGCAGCCCCGCCCCTCAACCCGCCCTCCCCGCACCCTCCCATCTTAGTTCTCTCTGGTCTATAGCTTCTTCCCTCGCTGCTTCCTCTTTAAGGCGGAACCGGCCGTCGATCTCGCGAGATCCGGGTTGGCGCCGTGACCTCCATGTGGGAGCTAGAGCTCTCTATAAGTAAACACTCCGCGCGGCGCAGACAAGGCTTCTTCCTATTTGTGAGGCGGCGGTTGCGGTAGTGGCGTACCCTGCGACTGGTTCCGGTTTCCTTTCCTTCTTGGCTCCGCTGGGCGGGCGTGAGGTCTAGCAGTCGCCGCCGCCAGTGGGGCCCAGCGTCTGGTCGGTTTCCTCCGTTTGTGCGCGCGCTCGCCCGCCACCCGCAGAGAGCCGGAGCCTCTGGGGAAGTCGCACGGGCCGGGCGGGGCGCGGCGTCCGAAGAGGGGGGGAGACAAAGCCCGGCCAGCCCCCTTTCCCGGAGCCAAGATGTGGATCCAGGTTCGCACCATCGACGGCTCCCAGACGCGCACCATTGAGGACGTGTCTCGCAAAGCCACAATTGAGGAGCTGCGCGAACGGGTGTGGGCGCTCTTCGACGTGCGGCCCGAGTGCCAGCGCCTGTTCTACCGGGGCAAGCAGGTGAGGCGTGCCCACCGCACCCTCTCGGGAAGCCCGGGCTTCCAGGGCGCCTCCAAAACGCGTGGGCTCGGCGGGCCGGAGGGCTTGGTGCGCAGCGCGTGTAGAGAGCACCTGGCTCCTCCTGGGATGGGCAGCTCGCGAGGCTCATAGCGCAGGCCCAGGGCCCGCCGAGGGGGTGCAGCGGGTCCCTACCAGCTCGTTGTGGAAGTGCGCCTAGAGGGGTGAGAGGAGGGGACGCCCAGAGCGCGGAGACCTCACCCCTCTTTCTCAGCTGGGCAACAGCAGCTCGCAGCAGAGCCCGCTAGAGCGTCTGGGTTCCCTCGCTTCCCGCGCTCAGTGGGGTCCGGCGCCCCTGGAGGCGGGGAGGGCAGCTGGCTCTGGCGGCCATGCCACGGTGCGGGTGGGGAGGGCTGAACCGGCTAACGGCTCGCAGTGCTTCCGCGGCTCGCAGATAGGAGACGGGAAACTTAAAAATCGCTTCCTCTTTGGCACAAGATCCCTAGTTCTGCCTGCTCGCTGTGAAGGGTTTTGAACACACTGAAGATTCGAAGGTTTTCCAAAACTTCTGGCTCCCCTCCTTCACCTTCTCTTCTAAAATTGAAATGTCTTGAAGATTGGAGACTTGGGCTGAAGGAGCGAGCTCTTGATGTAATTCGGAATCGGGTTTAAGCTGCCAGGTATAGGCAAGGGGGATTATTTTCACAGTGGAAAAGAGTACGAAAGGCTGTTTTATTCTTCCTGTTCTCACTTTCTAATGTCCCCCTCACCCAACCTTTTAACACTGCAACTGGACCATAACCAGCGGTACGTACAAGGCTGAAAGTGGTATTGGCAGTGAGTGAGGGTGTTTGTGGGTTAGTTACATGCATGGTATGGCCCTGCCCTGACATATTGAATATTTTACCTATACCAGAAGCCTCTCATGGTCTATACCTAGAGGCAGGTCTCTATTTTGTCTTTGCCTTATTATTATTTTTTAATTCACTAATAAAGGTGGCATTCTCCAGTTGGGTAGACCACAGTTTGGCTCCAGTTCTGTGGTTTGGAATAAATGTAGCTTGTTGATTTGGTGGAAGTAACGTTTTTTTTGTTTTGTTTTTTTAATTTTTTAATTTTTTTTTATTTTTGAGAGAGACAGAGACAGAATGCGAGTGGGTTGGGGCAGAGAGAGAGGGAGGCACAGACTCCGAAGCAGGCTCCAGATTCTGAGCTGTCAGCACAGAGCCTGACACGGGGCTCGAACTCTGGAGCTGTGAGATCAGGACCTGAGCTGAAGTCGGCCACCCAACCTACTAGCCACCCAGGCACCCCAACGTTTTCCTATAGCCACAAAGGATTTGAAAGGAATATTTTTCTTCTCTTCATAGGTTTAGCTTCAAAAACTACCCAGAAATTTCAGAGTAACAAGATTATACTCAGAGAAAGAGCCAAGGTTATTTTAATTTGTTTTTATTTTTAATTTATTTTAATTTTTTTTTTAATGTCTACTTATTATTGAAAGAGCATGAGCAGGGGAGGAGGGGCAGAGAGGGGGAAGCACAGAATCTGAAGCAGGCTCCAGGCCCTGAGCTGTCAGCACACAGCCGGATGAGGGCTCGAACTCACAAACCGTGAGATGGTGACCTGTGCCACCCAGGCGCCCCTATTTTGTTTCCAAATAAGTGGTAGCATCTTTATATGTGTTTGCAGCTCTTTTACATCGATCATTTACTGTTTGACTTGTAAAACACATGTTCAATTTTTAGTTGTAAATCTTGCTTTTGAAATCGTGTATGTTAAACCCCATGTAGCTTTATATTGCTGTACCTCCAGTGATCCCTTTTTTATCTTTTGGTCAAAGATGAAAATTAGGTTATCAAGTCTTCTGAGTTTTATTTTCTAGCTAGGGATAATAGTACATGAATTCTGGGATACTTAGGTGACTTCAGCACGAGAGAGAAATGAAGCATGAGAATATATTCCTGGGCAACACGCCTAAAGTCTAATTATCAAATATGCAAAAAGAGAACCTGCACATGGCTGTCTTGAGGAAAAAGTAGAAATAGAGTTACATTTAGGTCAACAAAGTAGACTTCCAGTAAACCAGGAAGTCAGTTCCAGGTTTAGGGAAAAACTGTTCAGGGTAATTATCCTTTTGTACTTCTTCCCCCAGGACTCTTAACTCACTACTTTGATTTCTTCAGCTCAGTGATAAACCAGTAGGGATGAGGAATGGACCTTCGGTGCCCCATTGAGTTGAAGACAGAAGGATGACACTGCTCTGTTTTGTTTACTTCTTTGTGAGCTAAGTAGCCATGGCAGTGATTATTATCTCTTTGGAGTTCACAGTGCGTGGAGAGAGTAGTATGTCTATAGCAGACAACTACTGGATTAGCATCACAGGGCTTTCTCTCACTTGTAAACTGCCTTTGTGCTTATCAGAAAAAGGCACCCCTTACTACATAGTGAGAAAAAAAGTCATAGATAAATTTATGGTGTCTGTGATGTAAGTGGTACCCTTTCTCCCTTATTCCCCACCCCTTTTTGTTAGGACTGTTACTTATAGTCTTTGGTATATATCACTTGTGGATATTCATTATAGATGCTCAGCTCACCCCAGAATTGCAAGTGGTTGAATATAACAAGACCGCATGGGAGATTCTCATGACCACCAGAGTTGAAAAATAGTCGGTCTCCTAATTTCTTACTCTTCAAAGTATGGTCCCTGAATCAGCAGGACCTGCAGCCTTAGCTTCACCTGGGAGCCTCACACTACACCTATCGAAGTAGAATCCATATTTTTAATAAGGTCCCCAGGTGATCTCTATGCAAATTAAATTTGAGAAGCAGAGTAATTGATTCCACTTTTGTGGGTCAAAATAGCAGTTCTGGGCTGTGAGTTCTGGTTAGAGTAGGGTAACCTCACTTGGACATTATTCTGGGAGTTTGAGTGTGCATCCTGGGGATTGGATCTTTAGGGAAGAGTTAGGTTGATGGATCTCTAAATATTTTGAAAATCCGGAGCTTTCCTACTTTTAAAGGAATTTCTTCCCTCCTCTTTTTTTCATTTGTATCACTGTAGATGGGACATGAACCAAAGCTGAAGAAAAACAGAGTAGTTGCTTTTGCCCCTAGATTCTGTTTTCACATGGATTACAAAGTAAAAGTTTTTGCCTATTTAAAGGGGAAAGAGAATGTGTATGTCATATTTATATTATATATGTGATGGGAAAGATACATAAAAGTTGTCAACCTCATGCCCTTTACCTGCATTCTTTATCAGTAACCCCTTTGGAATGAATTCTCCTCCCCTGACTTCTCAGCAATTGTCAGTTGGTGTTTGCTTCCTAGTTTTCCCTTGCATCACTTTTCTAGTTCTTGCTGTTACCTGGAATTTCTGACTTCAACCCAATACAAATTGAAGACTGCAGTCTAGCAAAAAAAACCAAAAAACAATAATAAAAAAATTCTAGGGCCATTCCTGCCTTTCTAGTATTCTAAGACTGTGCCCCTGTCTTCTAGGATGGCAGTCGGAAATGTTTTCAGCTATGAGACATTGATGGACTATAGTTACATGCCTGAAACGCATAGGTGTTTATAATTTCTAAGTGACTCAGTCTCTTTCTTACAGTATAATATAAATGACAGTAATTCCAGTCTGCACTTTCATTAATTTGGGGGCACTTCACTACTTTTCAAGTAACATTCATTCCAACATTATTCACAATAGCCTAGCTGTGTGGAAGTTACTATGCAATGGCTGATAATCACTTTTTTTTGAAAACTGAATACCTATGAATTAGGGAAGGAGTAGATAATCTGGGTAAAAGTGACTCTCCTAGGAAGCATGAATAATTGAAGGAAAAGTTACATGTTAATGTAAACCTAACTTCTATTATAGGGCCTCATGCCTTGATATGCTTCGTGTTTTACTACACACATTGCTTTTCCTTTCAAACGAAATCCCATTTGAAGCAGCTTATGTTATTTGGACCAATCACTTGGTAGAAACTAGTCAGAGGTATTGAATATGAGAATGTCCCCACTATCGCTCTGACTCTTGTGCCTCAGATTTCAATGGAAAAATGTTTATGGAAGCACTTTGGATTTCCAGTTATTTTACTGCCTTCACAGCTCTCTTCATTTTAGGAAATGTCCTTCCAGTTAATTTATATGTACTGTACTGTTTTGGTTTGGTTTGCATGCCCTATAAATGTTAACAGAGTTTTTATTTTCTGCTTTGAACACTGTCATAATGTGCAATAGTTGTATGTTTGATCAAATTGTACTTTTTTAACTATTCCAGAACTAGTATGTTCTCACCTTTTTTGGGGGAAAGGAGTATTGGAGAATGTCAAATGAAGGTGTGAATGTTTCAAATGAAAAAGGTGTTCTTTTTGCTCCTTGAGTTTGTTTTCTCCAGGAATTCAGGATTAGAGGAAGTTGTTGTTTGCTAATATTGCTTACCTTATTTATTTTTTATTTTTTTATTTTTTCAGTATATGAAATTTATTGTCAAATTGGTTTCCATACAACACCCAGTGCTCATCCCAAAAGGTGCCCTCCTCAATACCCATCACCCACCCTCCCCTCCCTCCCACCCCCCATCAACCCTCAGTTTGTTCTCAGTTTTTAACAGTCTCTTATGCTTTCGCTCTCTCCCACTCTAACCTCTTTTTTTTTTTTTTCCCTTCCCCTCCCCCATGGGTTTCTGTTAAGTGTCTCAGGATCCACATAAGAGTGAAACCATATGGGATCTGTCTTTCTCTGTATGGCTTATTTCACTTAGCATAACACTCACCAGTTCCTTCCACGTTGCTACAAAAGGCCATATTTCATTCTTTCTCATTGCCACATAGTACTCCTTTGTGTATATAAACCACAATTTCTTTATCCATTCATCAGTTGATGGACATTTAGGCTCTTTCCATAATTTGGCTATTGTTGAGAGTGCTGCTATAAACATTGGGGTACAAGTGCCCCTATGCATCAGTACTCCTTTGCTTACCTTATTTAAAAACAAAACAGTCTCTAATCCCTATAGGGACTTATCTGCTTATTGACCTGAGAGACTCCTTAGGCTTATTTGGAATAAGTATGTTAACTAACCTGTGAGATGGTGTCTAATTCCCCCCTGGGAAATTTGTGAATTTTTTGATCCCATATTGTAGTTAAAACTGTAACACCTGTAATGTGCAGGATTGTGCTAGATGTGTTTTGGGACCACTTGAATTAAAATTACTCATCTAGTACATTTAGTAAGTCTATCAATATTTATGGACAAACTTTCATTCTTTGGTGGATTTTGGAAATATGGCCTTATTGTGTTAGGGAGTTGAGGATTGGTGACAGGAATGATATACAAAGAGGGGGAAATGAATAGTGATTAAATTAGTAATGTTTCTGGGGAAATGATAGTTTTGATATTTATGGAGTTTGGTTTTATTATTGTATCATGGTGAAATAGCCAACTGACTTTATAAAGAAACAAAATGGAGACTTTTAGTTTTCGAGGGTTTCTATAACAAAGTACCAAAACTTACATGGCTTAAAACGATAGAAATTTATTGTCTTCTATTTCCAGAGGCTATGAGTCTGAAATCAAAATATCATCAGGGTCATGTTTCCTGGTTCTAATAGAGAATCCTTGTTTCCTTCAGCTTCTAGTGTTTGCCAGCAATCCATTGTTAAGTTCCTTGGCTTGTAGGTGCATTGCTCCAGTCAGGTGGCTGCCTCCACATCTTCCTTCTGTGTTTGTTTCTGTGTTCCAAATTTAAACTTTTTATGAGGATGTCAATTACAGTGGTTTAGAGCCCACTCATATGACCTAATTTTAATTGATTACTTCTGTAAAGATCCTGTTTCCAAATAAAGTCACATACTGAGATATTTGGGATTAGGACTTCCGCAAATTGGGGAGGTGGGCAAGGTCTCTACCAAAATATGGGTAAGTTGCAAGATAATTTATTCACTATTCATCCTGGAAGACTTTTCATGATACAACTTGACAACCTTTACAAATAGAATTAGAGAACTTTAGGCAAGTGGAATACCATGAACAATAATTGTAATTATTCTTCAATTTTTTTTTGATTTAAAAAAAAATTACTGTGCTTCAGAAACATAAAATTTTTAACTTAATGTCTTTATGAACACAAGATCATAAAACCTCTTACTTTCAAAATTCACCTTCCTTTCTTACAGTGGATTCAGATACTGTTAATTAAAATAAATAAGACCTGGTGAGAAATCTAGAGTTTTTCTGCCTGGGTGTTGAAGTCACAGAAGCAATGGTACATTCTTGGTTTCAGTGGCTATCCGTCTTCCTGATAGGTAATACAGAATGATTCTTAAGAATTTATTGAGGTCCTGAGAAGATGCTGACATCTGAGGCCATAAAGTAGTAGGAATGGTTTTAAGTTCACTAAATTGCATTGCTATGAATTTTGTTTTAATAATTTGGCTAGGACAGTTGAGTAACTAAAGATGTAGAAAGATCAAATTTTTAGAGAAGCATTTTAATCTTTTTTATTCTTTTTTTCTAGTTGGAAAATGGATATACTTTATTTGACTATGATGTTGGACTGAATGACATAATTCAGCTACTAGTTCGCCCAGACCCTGATCTTCCTAGCACATCTAAACAGACTGATGTACAGGCCAAACCCTGTTCTAATAGCCCACCTAAAGTAAAGAAAACCCCAAGGGTGGGACTTTCTGGTCAGCCGTCTACATCAACTTGTGATTTTCTTATTGATCCTGGCATTGGGCTATATAAGGTATGTTGTCTTCTTTAGACTTCATAGTTGTGAGAATACAGATGTCTGTTCTCTTTAGAATGTTTCAAATGGCAATCAATCTTCACTTATTTGCAAGTAAAGACTGAGCTGTTGATACTTTAACTTTTAAAAGTAGTCTTTAAAAATTGTGAAGTGTATAGATAAATGTATATAAAATGTATAAGTACAGTTTAAAGAATATAAAACAAAAACCTATGTAATTGCAGTGAGGTTAAGTAGAATAATGCCAGTTCCTTTTTAAAGCCTTTTGTGTGCCTCTCCCAGAACATATCTCCCTCTTATCTGAAGAGGTAAACTATCATGATCATTTTGTTTTGTTTTTCTTTAGTGTTACTACTTATGTTACCTCTAAAAAAATGATTTGCTTTGCCTATATTTGAAGTCTATCTAATGGAATTCTACTTTTTCACAGCTTTGATTCTCATGCATATAGTTGTATTTTACTTTTCATGATTACATTATTCTATTAACATGCTACAGTATATTTAATCCATGATTAATAGATACATTTGGACTTTTCCCAGTTTCAGCTATTTTGAACCTTTGTGTATCTAGGTGCACATGTTCTAGAATTTCATTAGGAATTTTTGTCTAGAAATAGTGCTCGTTCACTCACAGGATGCTGCATAACTGCTGTCTACTGTGTTCCATTGGTCTGCTTGTGTATTTCTGTGCTTATACTATTCTAAGTACTAGTAGCCTAGTAGACTGTTACCTCCCTACCCCCAATCTCCCAGATCTATTCCTAGTCAAGGGTGTCTTGCTTAACACTTGGATGTAAGAATTTTAAAATTAGTTTGCCAAAACTCTGCAGATAAATAATATGGGATTTTGATGGGAACTGAATCTATAGAGTAACTTGGAGAATTGACCTTCATTCTTGAACATAATGTCTCCATCAACTTCGGTCTTTACCTCATTATCAGTTTTCTCTATATATCTTATTCTAGTAGCTGCATTTTTAAATGCTATTATAAATGGTTATCTTTTAAAATTGTGATTTGTTTGCATACATATGGAAGTGCAATTGATAATATTTATTGACCCTTGTATCTACCAACTTTTTCAAATTCTAATAAATTTTGTAGAAATAATTGACAGTTTCCTTCATCCTTTTCTATCCTTAAAACTATTTTTCTTCATTCATACTGGTTGGGACAAATTGGGACCTAGACTCAATTTTTTAGAGCATTTTTAAGGCGAAAATTTAAAAAATTGGTAGCTGAAATAAATTATTTAAGAAAATGCAAATAGAGATAATTTTTGATCTAAGGAGAAATGCAGAAAGTCCATATGTATATAGAATCAAGAAAACCCACCAAGACCTATATCTCCAAAGTACCTGGTCTAGATGGCTACACTGATAAATTACCTTAAACCTCTATTGTATTATCTAAATTGACCCACATCTTAAAAAAAAGGAAAGCTTCCAGTTGCTTTTTAAATTTAATATAATGCTGATTCTAAAACATGACAAAAAGGACACCAGTATCACTAAGTTATTGATGTAAAACCTAAGTTATATTTAGCAAATAAAACTATGATTATATGTTAAAAGAACATAATACCTTGACCAAGTATGGTTTGTCAAGAAGTGGGGTAGTTCATTATTTGGATTTTTTTTTTAAATAGAAGTTTCAAGTTATATAGCTTTATAGTTTGCCACCTAAAATTCAGGTGTACAGCTTTATAATTTGATAACACTACGAGGTGATCACCACGAGTCTAGTTACCTTCTGTTACCACACAGTTGACTCCCTTCACCCATTTCACCCAACCCCCAATATAGTAATATAATTCATCATATTAATAAATAAGTGATCTAATCTTAAAAGGGGGGGTCCATTTCTAAATTTTAAAAAATCCTTGGTAAGTGAAACAAGGGGAGTGGATGAATATTTTAAACCATACTTCATATAATAGTGGGGAAAAGCCAAAAGCCTTCCCATTAAAGACAGGAGCCACAGAAGTCAGTTAATGCTGTTACTTAACGTCTTTCTAGATGATGCAGATAGGCAGGAGAACAACAAAGTGTAAATATTGGAGAAGGCAAAGTTATTTATGGATATATGGAAAGACTAAGATAAACCTATTAGAAGGATGTGAACAGTCAGTAAGGTGGCTCTTTAAATACCAATAGCTTTCCTTGTTACCATCATTTAGTAAAAGAAAAAAAACTTACAATAAGAAAATGTAAAGTCTGGGAATAAATTAACATGATATGAGCAAGACATATCAATTAAAACTTTTATGGGGGTGCCTGGGTGGCTCAGTCGGTTAAGCATCCAACTTCAGCTCAGGTCATGATCTCACAGCTTGTGAGTTTGAGCCCCGCGTCAGGCTCTGTGCTGACAGCTCAGAGCCTGGAGCCTGCTTCGGATTCTGTGTCCCTCTCGTTCAGCCCCTCACCTGCTTATGCTCTCTTTCTAAAAATAAATAAAACATTAAAATAAATAAATTTAAAAAAACTTTTATGTAGTACTCAAAATTTAGACAGAATTATTAATATTGAAAGTCCCCTTTTGGAGATTTCATCCCTCTGAGTAACCAGTATTTTCTATGTTTTTTTTCTAAATAAATTTGTTATTTTAGGACAATTTTAGATTTATAGCATAATTGGGAAGATACTAGAATTTTCCATATATTACACACCTGGTTTGCCCTGTTAACTTTAGCATTTTACATTAATGATACTATGGTACATTAGTTATAATTAATGAACCCTGTCTCCTTAGCTTCTATCTAATGTCCTTTTTCTATTCCAGAATCCCATCTAGGGTACCATATTTACATTAGTGCGATAGAGAATGGTTGTTGAATTTCCTTAGGCTCCTCTTGGCTGTGACAGTTTTTCAGACTTTTCTTTTTGATGACCTTGACAGTTTCGAGGAGTACTGGTCAGATACTTTGTAAAATACCCTTCTATTAGTATTCATCTTGTTTTCCTCATCATTAGACTGGATTTACATATTTTTGGAGGAAAACCACAGAAGTATAGTGCTATTTTCATCACATCCTATGTAGGGCACAAGCTATCAGCATTCCATTTGCTAATTATAGCTTGGGTTTTTACATCAGTAGTTAAGTTATCCCTGTTGCTATGAACCTTAATTACCTGGCTGAGGTAACATTTGTCAAGTTTCTTCACTGTGAAGTTACTCTTCCCCTCCCCCTTTTTCCATGCTGTAGTCTTTGAGATGAAGTCCCTACCTGTAGCCCAAACTTAAGGAGGGAGTTATGAACTCTACTTCATGAAGGGTAGATTACCTACAAAATGTATTGGGAATTCTACATGAGAGACTGATCTCTTTTCCCCCATTTATTTTTTGTTAGTCATTTATTCACATCAGTAGGGATATTTTTTTCCACATATCCCTTCAGTATACCTCCATTTTTGTGGGGTTTTTTGTTTTTGTTAAAGCACCTTCTTTCTGGCCCTAGAAGTTGCTCCAGGCTCATCTTAGTTATTTCTGCCCCAGCCCTGGAATCAACCATTTCCTTAAGGAGCCTTGATTCTTTAATTGGGGAATGGTATTAGAAACCAAGATCTGGGGACTAGGTATGCTTCTTGCTACTGGAGTATCATTGCTCTTATTACCCTTAGATGCCAGACTAAGGAGGTTTATGTATGTATATATAATTCCTGTATATCCATATATCCATAAATATGTATGTAGCCATCTGTATCTATGTTAAGTTTACATTTTGACTTTTTGGCTAAGAGTAACAGTTGAGAAGCTGCTACATTTGACTTGATAGATTTTGGGCAGTGAAGGTATAGAATTTATTTTCATAGGAGGGCCAGCTTATGTATTGTCCAGGTTAAGCTGTCTAGTCAACTTAAATTCTTTCTGTTTAGCATATTTCTCAGTACCCTTCCATGTCTCCAACCAAATTCAGAAGACCATTATGAGAAACTGCTTTTCTCAGCAGATCTATGCATTTCATTTTCAGTATTACTACTTTGCCCACTATTTCTAGCACCTAACTTTTTTTAATACATTTTTTTTCTTCTTTTTTTTTCTTTTTAAAGAGGATTTTATGTATAGGACACAGGAGTATTTTTTGTCGGTTTTTTTTTTTTTTTTAAAGCTTTACATCCAGTGTGGGGCTTGAGTAATGGCCCTGAGGTCAAGAGTCATATGCTCTACTGACTTGAGCTGGTCAATCACCCCTCATGTACCTAACTTTTTAAACAACTCTTATATTTCATGTTAATATATAGCGTAGAGGTTAAGGTATTCAGTTTTGTCATCAGACTTGCTTTCAAATTCCAGTTCAGCTGCTTCCCAGTGGTACAAATGTGGCAAGTTTTACATGGTCTCCCTTTCCTCATTTAGGAAACACATGAAACACACATACAAGCTGGAACTTAAACTCTCAAAAGGCTGTTATTTGTAATGTTTAGTCAGAGCTGCATTTAACTTACTAGTTGAAGAGAGTAACAGATTTATTTGCTTTTTTCATTAAGCTTAGTAATTGTCATAGGTATTTGAAATTTTCACTGATTTTTTTTTTTTTTTTTTTGATGTAGAAGTGCTTATTTCTGGGTAATTCATTCATCGAATAAATGGTTATCTAGTATATATTTGTACTAGATATTAGAGATGCAAGGATAAACAAATGATATTGCCCCCTGTTTTCATGGAATGTTGTTAGCTATTACAACTTATCTTTGGCTAACCTGAAAACTCTTAGAAGCTGCTACCTTTAAATTGGTTTGTTTTGAATATTTTCCTTTAAGCAAGTCTCATCAAAATTAAATTGTTCCTAGCTCAGTAAAATTGGGAGGGTTTTTTTTGCCTTTATCTTGAATTACTGCTTATGTCACTTTTGCTTTGCAAAGATTTTCCTTTCATAGACATAGGACTGTCTGTAATTAAAATTGCTTTATGGATGAGCAAACAGATTTGGGGCTTTCCTTTTTGCCTAAACTTTTCTTTGGACCTCAAGTGGATACAAAAAAATGCATTTTCAAGTTAGTATCTCAAAAGTGGCATAGGTAAACATTTAAACTTAATACATGAAGATAGAATTTTAATGAAATTCTTACCCACCGTCATTCTTGTTTCGCCCTATTTGGTAACTGAGCAACATTTGGTCAGTTTCAGACATCTTTTCATAATGAAACTAGGTATCGTTATCACACTCAGCCTGTGGAAGATTGTGCAGAGGCTGGGTCCATCCGTTCCCATTGTTTCTGAGAGGTAATTTTCTCAAACAAAGTGGACTTTTAATACCTAAATAGAGTTTAGTTCTGGTTTTTGGATGCAGAAGCTTTGAATGACTCACAGTAGATCCTACTGTTGAAATGACTGTCATCTTGGCCTAAATAACTCTGGAATGATGATGCTAATAAGCCCTTTAGAGTTTAGTTAAGTGTGTGGCACTGTTAAATTTTACATATATTCTAATGCTCATTATAGGAAATAAAGGAAAGAGGAAACTTCACAATAATTACTAAGTAAAATTCCTGGATACTTTAGTATTTTCTTTTACATATAGTGCAGCTCTTCTTGATTTTTAACCTTTTTGATTATGAAGTGTAATAGACAATACAAAAAAGTAGAGCTTAGTGAAATATTATGAAGTCAATGTCTGTAAATACCACCAAATTAGGAAATATAAAGCAGTCCCCCATGAACTTCCCAGGGGCCCCCTCTTGATTCTTACTCCCTCCTCCCTAGTTGTAACTAATACCCAAACTTCTAAAAAATTTTTTTTAAATGTTTATTTATTATTGAGGGACAGAGAGAGACAGAGCATGAACATGGGAGAGACAGAGAAAGTGGGGAGACACAGAATCTGAAGCAGGCTCCAGGCTCTGAGCTGTCAGCACAGAGCCTGACGTGGGGGTCGAACTCACAAACCACAAGATCCTGACCTGAGCTGAAGTTGGACACTTAACTGACTGAGCCACCCAGGCGCCCCACTAATAACCCAAATTTCTATGGTAATTATTTCTTCACTTTTTATTAACTTTATCCTATTGTTACCCTTTAATAACCTCTTAATAACCTTTAACCTATATTGGCATCCCTTATTTTCTTTCTGAACTCTATGTAAATGGAACCACATTGTTCTCTGATTTGTAAATTTTAGAAAACAACATGATATAGTGAGAGAGTCCCAGAGTCAGAGAAACCTGTATCAGCTTTATCACGGTTCCCACTTCTAGCTGTGTATCTTCTGAGGACTAGTGTATTTACTTCTGTACCTCATTCGAAAATAAGAATGACTTTGTATTATAGTTATTAAAGGAGTTAATGAGCATAATTATAAACTGCTAATATCTTTACTAAGAAGACTATGGTATTAAGACTATACTGAGGTTTAATGAGTCTTATAATTGGACATACTGATACTTAGCAGAAGGAGGCAAAGTTGTTTCATTTGTGTCTATGCTTGCTAGGTTGGCACATCGTGTGGATTTTGTCACCCAATCTCTTAATACACAGCAAAGTATATAAAGATGCTGAGGTGAGGGAGGTTAAGTAATTTGTTCTAGGTTATATCTAGTAGATGTTAGAGACAAACTTAAACCTAGGTTTATCTGCAGAGCTGGTGTGTTTTAAACAGAACATATAAAGTGCTTAGGAGTACACCTGGCATATAGTAAATTTTCTAGTATTTGTTGATATTTCATTTTTTAATGATTTCTCCTTGCCTCCCATACTTCCTTTTTTTCTTTTTTTATATCACCTACTTGGATGTGGTAGATTCTTCTCTGAATGTGGCTATGTTTTTTATATTTACATAATTTATATAATTGGGTTTGTTTTGTTTTTAACTTTATCTCATGACTTCAGCTCAAACACCTCTCCCCCATTAATTTGTTTTCCTGTATCTTTACATGTTTTGATGTTTTGACCTCTTTGGGGGAGGTACTTGCTGGCTGAGGATAGATTACCTCTTTCTAGATAGACCATAAACAACTTGTCAGTGAGCCCACCTTCCCCTCCCACCCACACCATGGTGATAGGAAGATTTTTATATAAGAATTCCGTTTATTTATTCAGGGTAGAGGTGTTTAGATTTTGTATTTCTTTTTATTTTATTGCAGTATAGTTAACACAGTTATATCAGCTTCACATGTGCAGTATAGTGATGCAACATTCTGTATATTAGTGCTCATCATGATGAGTGTACTCTTTAATCCCCATCACCTATTTCCCTTTTTTTTTTTTAAAGTTTATTTATTTATTTTGAGAGTGCGTGCAGAGGGTGGGATGAGAGAAGGCACCATGCTTGATCTCATGAACCCACGAATGAGTTCATGACCTGAGTTGAAATCAAGAGTCTGATGCTTAACCCAGGCACCCCAACCCATCACCTATTTCATCCATCCCCCGCTCACTTCCGGTTTGATAACCACCAGGCTGTTCTCTGTAGTTCAGTCTGTTTCATGGTTTGTCTCTCTCTTTTTTTTTTCTTTTGTTCATTTGTTTTCTTAAATTCCACATGAGTGAAATCATGGAATTTGCCTTTCTCTGACTGACATTTAGCATTGTACTCTCTAGCTCCATCCATGTTATTGCAAATAATAATAAATAAAGGAATGCAAAGATTTCATTCCTTTTTAATGGCTGAATAATACTACATGTGTGTGTCTGTGTCTGTGTGTGTATACACCATGTCTTTATTCATTTATCTATGGATACTTGGGCTACTTCTATAATTTCGCTGTTGTAAATAATGGTGGAACATGGGTGAATATAGCCTTTCAAATTAGTGTTTTTGTATCCTTTATAAACACCCAGTAGTGTGCTTTACTGAATAATAAGGTAGTTTTATTTTTAACTTTTTGAGGAACCTCTATACTGTTATCTACAATGGCTGCATCAGTTTGTACTCCCACCAACAGTGCAGGAGGGTTCCCCTTTCTCCACATCCTCACCCACATTGGGTGCTTTTTGTGTTTTTGATTTTAGCCATTTTGACAGGTGTAAGGTAATATCTCCTTGTAGTTTTGATTTGCATTTCCCTGATGATGAGTGATGTTGAGCATCTTTTCACATGTTTGTTGGCCATCTGTATGTCTTTTTTGGAGACCTGTCTATTCATGTCATCTGCCCATCTTTTAATTGGATTGTTTGTTTTTTGAGTATTAAGTTTTATCAGTTCTTTATATATTTTGGACACTAATCCTTTATTGGATATGTCATTTGCCAATATCTTTTCCCATTCATTAGGTTGCCTTTGAGTTTTGTTGATTGTTTCCTTCACTATGCAGAAGTTTTTTTATTTTAATGTAGTCACAGTTGTTTATTTTTCCTTTTATTTCCCTTCCCTGAGTATAGTGATTTATGACAAATCATATGGCCATACTGAGGAGATACTATGGCCAGTGTCGGAGACACTACTGCCTGTGCTCCCTTCTAGGATTTTGATGATTTTAGGTCCCACATTAGAATTTATTTTTGTGTTTGGTGTAAGAATGTTGTCCAGTGTCATTCTTTTGTATGTGGCTGTCCAGTTCTTCCAACACCATTTGTTGAAGAGACTTTTTCCCATTGGATCTTTATTCTTCCTTTGTCAACAATTAAATGACCATATAATTATGGGTTTATTTCTGGGTTTTCTGTTCTGTTCCATTGACCCATATGTCTCTTTTTGTGTCAGCACCATACTAGGTGTTTTTGGGTTTTTTGTTTTTATTTTTTGATTTGAGAGAGTGCAAGCAGGAGAAAGGAGCAGAGGGAGAGACAGCAGATCTTAAGCAGGCTCCATGCTCAGCACAGAGCCTGATGCAGGGCTTGATCCCACGACCCTGGGATCATGACCTAAACTGAAATTAAGAGTTGAACGTGCAACTCACTGAGCCACCCAGGTGCCCCAGTATCATACTGCTTTAATTATTATCTCTTTTTGTAGTATAACTTGAAATCTGGAATTGTGATACTTCCAGCTTTGTTTTTCTTTTTTCAACATTGCTTTGGCTACTCGAGGTCTTTTTTTGGTTCCATAGAAATTTTAAGATTTTTTTTTTCTAGTTCTATGAAAAATGCTGTTGGTATTTTGATAGGGATTGTGTTGAATCTGTAGATTGCTTTGGATAGTCTAGACGTTTTAACAGTATTTGTTCTTCTAATTCATGAGCATGGAATGTCTTTCTGTCTTTGTGTCTTGAATTTTTTTCATCAGTGTTTTATAGTTTTCAGAGTACAGGTCTTTCACCTCTTTGGTTAAGTTTATTCCTGGATAATTTTATTATTTTTGGTGCAACTGTAAATGAGATTATTTTCTTTTCTGCTATTTCCTTATTAGTGTATAGAAATGCAATAACAACAAAAAGAAATGCAACAGAGTTCTGTACATTGATCTTGTATCCTATGACTTTACTGAATTCATTTATCACTAACAGCTATTTGGTGGAGTCTTTCAAGTTTTCTGTGTATAGTATGTCATCTGCAAATAATGAGAGTTTGACTTCTTCCTTGCCATTTGGATGCCTTTTTTAAAAAAAATTTTTTTTTTTTTAACATTTATTTATTTTTGAGACAGAGACAGAGCATGAACGGGGCAGGGTCAGAGAGAGGGAGACACAGAATCTGAAACAGGCTCCAGGCTCTGAGCTGTCAGCACAAGAGCCTGATGCGGGGCTTGAACCCACGGACCGTGAGATCATGACCTTGAGCCGAAGTCGGCCGCTTAACCGACTGAGCCACCCAGGCGGCCCCATTTGGATGCCTTTTATTTATTTGTCTAATTGCTGTAGCTAGGGCTTCCAGTGCTAATTTGAATAAAAGTGGTGAGAGTGGACATCCTTGTCTCGTTCTTGACCTCGGAACAACTCTGTTTTTCACCATTGAGTGTGTTAGCTGTGGGTTTTTCACATAAGGCCATTATTACTGAGATATGTTTCATCTAGACCTACTTTACAGAGGGTTTTTTTATCATAACATATCCTAACTTTTTATCAATCAGTTCTGAATTTGAACTGGATTACCATGAAATCCAAGAAATTTACCATGGCAGTATCCTATTTTCATGTTAATCATATTAAGTACCGTCTTCTATACTATATTCAAAACCTAGGCTTTACCTTTAACTTCTTGCATGCATTTTGACACATTCAAATTTGACCTAGTTTAGTATGTCCACATAATGTGCTAAAACCTTACTTTTTAATTAAAAGGCATTTTTTCCCCACCCAGGTTATATACATTGTCATATGCTTAATGAAAATTTGTAGATCTTGTTTACAATTATAAGTCTCAGGTTGCTGTACTCAAAGGATGTCCTACCTCTTTGAGATAGTAAGTTCTCTTATGTGTGATGTATAAGCAATGGGAGTATTTTTAGATTTCCTTATGTTTCCTGTTACTATTTCAGTATCCATTGCATGCCACATTTTCTTCTATAATTATGTAGTGCTACATACAATCTTATATTTTGATTTGCTGTGAAAGAATAGTCTCAGTTTATTCTCCCAAGTATGATAGACCTTAACTTTAGTTTTTGTTTTACCTAATGTTGCCTGTAAGAAAGTAAATGTCTTTAAATTTGTTAGTGACTATTGAAGAAAAGCATTTGTGTCCAAATGAATTAATTTGTGTAAAGTATGTCGTGTTTCAGCTCTGATTCTTTCTTATGTCTAGACTGGTTTACCCTTACATCTTTTTCTGTCCTCCTAAACTCTTTGTTCTCATATTATGTCAGATGTTATTATGTCTTTGAAACTTTTCATTTGCTGTTGTATTCATTATTTACAGTACTTTTGGTCAGATATTATACCTCTAATGGCAGTGATTGTTAATATTTTTTGGTTTTGTCTATAGTCTACCTTGTATGTTAGCTTGGTAGTTTGAAACCTTTATATATATACATATATATTTTATTTATATGTACATATACATGTATATTTTATTTATTTATTTATTTATTTATTTATTTATTTATTATTTACTTATTTATTTTGAGAGAGAGAGCGACCATGAGCCAGGGAGGTACAGAGAGAGAGGGAGAGAATCCCCAGTAGGCTTCATGCTGTCAGCGTGGAGCCTGATACGGGCTGGAACTCAACGACTCGTGAGATTGTGACCTGAGCCAAAGTCGGACGCTTAACTGACTGAGCCACCCAGGCGCCCCTGATAGTCATATTTTCTAATGTACAGTTTTCCTTTTGTCAGATTGCATGGTTTAGTTCTGAATCATCCACTAGACCTGAGTTACATCTATTTTGCATCTTATACATCTGTTCTCTTTTTTATTTTCTTTGTTCTTTGAAATACTAAATAATGTATTTGTTAGTGAATTATTAACAGGTAGTGGAACTTACCCCATTTTATATATATAGGTTCACTAGATTCTTCTCTTTATTCATGTGTATAATTTCCCCCATTTTCAAGTTTCTTCTGTTTAATACTTAACTGTTTTCTGTTGAACTGACTATATAAGTTATTGCTAGGATTCTGAAGAAATTAATGGAGCAAATCAATAACAGCCACAATACTATGAAGTCCCTGCTTTTCACTAAGTGAAATACTTATTTAATGACTTGCTAGAACAACTCTTGGGAACACAAGAATGATATTTTTAAAAGTCTAATGTAGACCCAGGCAAGGAGTAAAAGAAAACATCTATTTCATTGAACAAAATTGGAAGGAAAGTCAATTTTCATATTAGTAAATAACAGATTTCACAGTATAGTCCAAAAAGAATAGTTCTGATCTAATCTTTGAAATTAAACATGAATAGCTGCAAATGTTATTAACCTTGATAATTCTCACAGTAACTTGAGTTATAGTATGGTTTTTGAAGCAATAGATGAAATTAAGCTTCATTAACTAATTTTAAACTTTTTTTAGGTAAATGAATTGGTGGATGCCAGAGATGTCGGCCTTGGTGCTTGGTTTGAAGCCCGTATACGTAGTGTTACTAGAGCTTCTGATGGACATTCACGTGGCAAAACTCCACTGAAGAATGGCAGTTCTTGTAAAAGGACTAATGGAAATGTAAATCATAATTCCAAAGAGAACACAAATAAATTGGACAGTGTGCCCTCTACGTCTAATTCAGACTCTGTTGCTGCTGATGAAGACGTTATTTATCATATCGAGTATGATGAGTAAGTGCTCATGCTATTGAGGACTTCATTCATATTTTTGTTTATAGAAGCAAAGCCTTCCATCCAAGATTGTTTTCAAATAATAGTCTCTCTGGAGAAATCTTTTAGGGGTCATGTTCAGTCTGTTATCCTTTGTTTAATGGTTGTAATAAGGGCTTCTTAATGCTTAGTCATCTCTGGCTCCTAAGTGGTTTGTTGTTTTTGGTATCTTAATACCTGGCTTAATTTAGCATGTAATAGTTTCTCTTTGTCTCTTCCTCTGTGATATTAGTGGGTTTTTTTGTTTATGTGTATTCAGTAATGTTTTAGAAAGCATGTAATAACATGTAGAGTAGTAGCTTTTAGGATGAGGTTAAGAATGTTTGTTGAATAGCTTACTGAGAAAATTCACATACACAGTTTACCCATTTAAAGGGTACAGTTCAGTGTTTTTAGTGTATTCACAGGATTGTTCATGACCACAAAGTAATTTTTGAAGATTTTTATTCCTTCCCCGCAAAAACCCCCATACCCAGCAGTCACTCCCTTCTCCCCCTCTCCCAATGAAATGTTTTTAAATGTTCATTTGAAAACTGTTAAGAACTTGCCTTGAGGGTCAAGATTCTAAAACTGAATTTTTTTTTTTTTTTAATTACCTATTTTCAAAATCCTACTATAAAAGTTACCATTGGGGCAGATTTAGTATTTATTCAACACACTAAATGAACTTGAGTCATCATGATAACCTTAATGTGTGGAAATATTAGACTACCAAATCTTTATCTAGTATAAGAGTTCAGTATCCAAAACTAGTTGTGATTTTTCTTGCCATAAAATGGTATAAAATACTTTGCTGTTAACCCAGAGTTCCAGGATACCTGGAAAGGGGTCAAAAGTAGATCACTTTAATCTACTTTTCTGATATTTCTTATGGTTTTGGCTAACTTGCCAACGTTGCTTATTTCAAATGAGACTTCCTACAACAAATAGGACATCATATAACCAACAACTAGAATGAATATTAAGATCTAGAATTGGCCAGAACTGGCATTATTGGTAAATCAAGGCTGAGATAGAAAGGGTTTGGAGTTGGTGTGTTGGTTGTAATCAGTTTATGAGTTTATGAATGATGTAGCAAAGAGTCAAGATACTGTATAGGGAACTTAAGCTCTCTGTATATTTGCTATCAATAATTAGAGTTCCTGATTTGCTTTGAGTTTTATTTCTTAGAGAATAGAAGAAATAATCCAGTAAAGCATCTAGTATTGGCAAAGTATATTGTACAGAATGGCATGGCAAAGAAATAGGGTATTAAGCTTTAAACACTAAGCAAACCAAGGCTTATTAAATTTTCAACAGTTTAGGGGCTCTTGCTATTGGAGTAGGACTTTTCCAGGGATAGGCCTGAGTTTGGTGTAATTAGGGCACAAATCACTGTACCTCAGCATTGATTTGGCTGGGGTTTTTTTGTTGTTGTTTTGTTTTTTGTTTTTTTAAAGAAGGAGATATTTGTCTTCATTAGAATAAATGTTAGTCTTCTCATGCTTATTGGGTTTAGACTCTCTTTTACTAAAATTAATTTGTCCTAAATACTTTTATGTGTTATAATTAAATGTGTCACTGTTGGCAACTTAAAAGATATAATAGTTGAACTATCTTTAAGAGATAAAAGATGACAGAAGCTTAGTGGTAGGTAAATGTCATTTACATCTTTAAAAGGAGAAAAAGACTATATAAAACAAAGTATAAAATAGATGAGCTTCTGGATAAGAATCTCAAATAACAGAAGGTTGGTATAGACATGACCCAATAAAGATGGATAGCAAATCTTGTTAATCTTGTTTCCCATGGTTACTGGAAAAGTAAGTTAAAAACTATAGTAAAGTACATAATGATCTTACTAAGCTAATAAAAAAGTTCTTGATTCCTTGGATGGAGCATACATTGTGTAGTGCTTTTGGAGTGTATGGCTTAGCAGCAGTAATAGAATTTTATTGAGTAGTAAGTTCCAAGTGAATCAGTAGAATATGGCTATTAGATACTTAAACTGGGGGCACCTGGGTGGCTCAGTCAGTTAAGTGTTCAACCCTTGGTTTCTGCTCAGTTTGTGATTTACAGTTTCGTGAGTTCGAGCCCTGTATCGGCTGTCAGTGCAGAGCCTGCTTGGGGTTCTCTCTCCCTCTCTTCCCCCACTCCCACTGTCTCTCTCAAAATAAATAAACTTAATTTAAAAATGCACTGTAAGGATGTTTTATCATCCTTAGATACCTAGAAAATATCTAGAATAAGCCCAGTAATGTTACTGTTGTGCTGGACTGGTTATTCCCTCCTTGGAATATTATTTTCCATCTCTCATGCTTTAAGAATACCAACAGGACCAGGGCGCCAGGGTGGCTCAGTCAGTTAAGTGTCCGAGTTGGGCTCAGGACATGATCTCGCAGTCCCTGAGTTGGAGCCCCCTGTCTGGCTCTGTGCTAACAGCTCTGAGCCTGGAGCCTGCTTCAGGTTCTGTGTCTCCCTTCCTCCCTCTCTCTCTCTCTCTCTCTCTCCCTCTCTCCCTCTCTCCCTCTCTCCCTCTCTCCCTCTCTCCCTCTCTCCCTCTCTCTCTCTCCCTCTCTCCCTCTCTCCCTCTCTCTCTCTCCCTCTCTCTCTCCCTCCCTCCCTCCCTCCCTCCCTCTCTCCCTCTCTCCCTCTCCCTCTCTCCCTCTCCCTCTCTCCCTCTCCCTCTCCCTCTCCCTCTCTCCCTCTCTCCCTCTCCCCCTCTCCCCCTCTCCCTCTCTCCCTCTCCCTCCCTTTCTCTTTCTCTCTCTCTCTCTCTGCCCTTCCCCTACTCACACTCTGTCTCTTAAAAATAAATAAACATTAAAAAAATTTTTTTTTAAATTCATATAGCTCATAAAATCTCTTATGGTTTGCTTCTCTCTGTTTTTATCTTATTTTTCCTTCCCTTCCCCTATGTTCATCTGTTTTGTTTCTTAAATTCCACATGAGTGGAATCATATGTATTTGTCTTTCTCTGACTGACTTATTTCGCTTCGTATAATACATTCTAGTTCCATCCACATTGTTGTAAATAGCAAGATTTCATTCTTTTTGATCACTGAGTAATATTCCGTTGTGTGTGTGTGTGTGTGTGTGTGTGTGTGTGTACATATGTATGTATATACACACCACATCTTTATCCATTGTCAGTTTTTAGACATTTGGGCTTTCTATAATTTGGCTATTGGTAGTGCTGATATAAACATTGGGTGCACGTGCCCCTTCAAATCAGCATTTTGTACCCTTTGGGTAAATACCTAATAGCCCAATTGCTGCGTTGTAGGGTAGCTCTGTTTTTAGTTTTTTGAGGAAATTCCATACTCTTTTCCAGAGTGGCTGCTCCAGTTTGCATTCCCACCAATAGTGCAAGAGCGTTCCCCTTTTAGAGATCTTGATTTCTAAATTTTACCTGATTTCTACGAAGAGAAATCTAGAAAACACCTAGTAGTTTGAATAAGGAAGTATATATGTAAACATGGAAAATGTTTATGGAAGTTATTTTTTTAAAGATTTTATTTTTAAGTAATTTCTACACCCAATATGGGGCTCGAACTCGCAACCCCGAGATCAAGGGTTGCATGCTCCACTGACTGAGCGAGCCAGGAGCCCCTTCTATACCATATGTTAAGAAAGAGTAATTATTCAGCAAAGTTCAAATCCTTAAACATTGTTAAGAGTTTTCATAATCACATGAAAACTGTGTGGTCTTCCATGCTCTTACGGTGTTCCCTCACTCGCTCTCGCTCTCCCTCTCTCTCTTCCTCTCCCACTTAAAATAGCAATGTCAGTTTACCTCAGAAACCAAGGTTCTTTTTGTTTGGATTTTTTAGTAAATTATTTTGAAGTATTCTTTTTAAAGTATACTAGCTTAATTTAATAATTATCTTTTTTTTTTTAATTTTTTTTTTAACCTTTTATTTATTTTTGAGACAGGGAGAGACAGAGCATGAACAGGGGAGGGTCAGAGAGAGGGAGACACAGAATCCGAAACAGGCTCCAGGCTCTGAGCTGTCAGCACAGAGCCCGACACAGGGCTCGAACTCACAGACCGCGAGATCATGACCTGAGCCAAAGTCGGCCGCTCAACCGACTGAGCCACCCAGGCGCCCCATAATTATCTTGTACAGTGCCTGACACAGTATTATTCTAACAAGTACTCTACCTGGATTGTTTTTATATAATCCTTATAAAAACTCAGTGATGTACATACTTTTTTATGTGGTAAGTGGAAATAACTGAGATTTAAGAGTAACTTGCCTAATGTTGGACAGCTAGTAAGTGGTAGATCCCAATTCAGGAAAGCACATACTTGGCAACCACTCTACCATACTGTGATTTTGAGAGAAGCATTCTTATAAAATATCTATATATTGCATATAGGGTTGTTAACATAATTAAAATGTTTTCTGTCAATCTTTCCAATTACGATTGCTTTTTGCAGAACAGATACCTTGAACCAAAGTTCTTTACCTGTCCATGAATGCCTTTGTGCCCTTTTTCTCCGGGGATAATCCACAGCTCATTAGTGTTACACGACATTTAAATAGGTTAAACTGCTTTTAACAGTGTCAAGGCTCTACCGTGGGATTGAAATCAGATGGAAATTCCATAGCATCACTTAGGACTTGCAGGGTAACTTATGCTAGGCTGTAATTAAAAGCTCATCTGGGAAGTGTCCTAGGATAATGTCATTGCTTTCAGCATTCTTTAAGATTTTTCAAGCTATTCCTACCCTGTGGTGCATGCCTTTGAGTACCTTTGCGTAGCCTTCATTATTGCACAGAATCACTGAGCCAGTTCTAAATAAAATCAAGTGGTATTTTAGATAAAAGTAGTTTTTCTATAAGGGAGCAGCACTGATTTTCTTAACTGTATTGATATAGTGATCTATTTCTGAAGGAGTCCCAAAAATATTTTAAGCAGTTTCAAGATGTAATGGTTTCTGGGTTTTGATGAGAGAGAGTAGGAGATTTTTAATCAAGTCAGTGTCCTGTTGGTATTGAGTATAGGGAGCAACAATGAGAGGTCCAAACTGTCCTATTGTTATGTGTATTTCCAAAGACTTAGACTATTTCCTTCCAACTTTCTCTGACATGCCATTTTCTGAATGGATTATAATCAGAAGGAGGCAGAAGAAGTTAGGGCTGTAACTTTATCATTGCTCTTCTGCTTACTGCTTAGAAGAATGACTTTACATATTGATTTCACCTTTTCCTTTTGTTTTTGTTTTTGTTTTTTTTTTTTTTAGAGTGTGTGTGGTAACAGGGGAGGAGCAGAGGGAGACAGAGAATCTCAAGCAGGCTCCGTGCTCAGCACAGAGCCCGATGCAGGGCTTGATCCCACAACTCTGGGATCATGACCTGAGCCAAAATCAAGAGGCTCAACCAACTGAGCCACCGAGGCACCCTCACCTTTTTAAATTTATACATTGTCCCTTTACATTAGTGTTTCTCAAAAGGCTGGTCAGCAGCACTTCAGATTCATGGAGGAAAGTTGTTTAAAATGTAGATTCCAGAGAGACACTAAATTCACCCCCACTCCTGTATAGGGTGGACCTGGGGTAGGACCCAGGAATCTGCTTTTCAAATAGGTACCCCAGAGACCTGTTAAGTTTTCAGTGTGGTAGTTCTTTCATAGTTCAGGCATTAGAATCAGAATTTGGTTTGAATTCTAGGTCTTTGGTTTATTGGTAAGTTTTTGTTTTGTTTGAACTCTTGCAGCTTTAATTTCTTTATCTTCAAGTAAATATCTACTTGACCTATGCTTTTTTCCCTAATAATGTTGAAAAGTACCCAGTAATAATAGAATCAAACTTTCTACATTTCATTTATTAAAGCCAGGTTGGTAGATACTCTTAAATAATAGAGTTTTATCTTTAACATAGGTATTTAACATAATTATGTTGTTTATATTATTAAAATATAACGGTAGTTATCTACCATTGTTAATGTCTTATACAAATGATATTACCGTGTAATATGTAAAGCCCTACTATAAGCAATTATAAGTTATTCTTAATTGTCTGAGTATGCTTTGCATTTAAGGTGTGACATTTTATTAAGGTGTTACATTAAGGTGTAACATTTTAGTAATGTTATCAATTAGAATAAGAAATGCTTTTTGCATGCGGTATGACATTAAAGACGTGCTAAACTAGAACATGCCTCCAGGTGAATGGTGTTCTTATTTAAGCACGCTGTCTCCAGGAAGCCACGTTTTGAAGGAAAGTTTCAGTGATACCACTTTGTTAATACAGTTTGAGTCTAAAATTAGCATTAGCCTACAAGCCCCATAAGGAAATGTAGTAATAAACCTATTTTTGAAGAATAATACTCAATTTCCCTTAAATTTAACTCCCCTGTCTTTACTCAGTGGTGGTTTTTTGAGTTGAAAACAGACTTGGCTTTTGCTAAGATTTCACATAGTTTAGAATAATCAAAAGCATGTACTCTGAAGGATAGCTCTAAAAGATATCCAAATATTTGGAGCAGTGCGAATGTTACTGAAGAAACTTAAGCTTAGGGATTTTTAAAAATTTTAATTTAAGTATAGTTAACATACAATGTTATATTAGTTTCAGGTGTACAACATAGTGATTCAACAATAAACAGGGATTTTTTTATAATTTTTTTCTCAATATTTATTTTTGAGAGAGAAGGGGGTGGGGCAGAGAGAGAGAGAAGGAGACTGAGGATCCGAAGGATCTGTGCTGACAACCCAGAACCTAATGAAGGGCTTGAACTCACAAACCGTGAGATCATGACCTGAGCTGAAGTTGGGCGCTTAACCGACTGAGCCACCTAGGCACCCCTAAGCTTACAGATTTTTAAGCTTATCTAAGTAGTCTAAACTCTAAAGAATGCAAGTAGCTAACTAGAATGATTTATCTTACATTAGAGTAAAACCTTGACTTTAGGTTCTGAGAACAGGAAGTCATGTAATATAAGAGAAAGAAGGACCCTAGTTTCATACTTTGGTACGTTATAGAGTTGGCCCTCGGCACCATGTAGGTAAAGTTGACCTTGAGAGATTCCTGTCTCTCTGTGTTTCAGTCTTTGAGGATGTCTTGAGCCCTGTTTTAGAAGTTGTTCAGGCATCCAACATTTTGTAAAATATTTCAGTCGCCTACAGTTTTCCCCTGTGCAAATGCTGAAAAAAGTCCGCAGCTTGGGCCAATTTGCAGAGGTTGTCTTCAACTATACACTGGACCTCAAGGGATGGGGAGAATGGTGTTTTGGGGACTGCCTATCGCTGTCTTGAGTACTGGCGTAATTAACAGTTGAACTGACTACAGGTTTTTTGTTTTTTGGGTTTTTTTTTTAATTTTTTTTTTTTAACGTTTGTTTATTTTTGAGACAGAGAGAGACAGAGCATGAATGGGGGGAGGGTCAGAGAGAGGGAGACACAGAATCCGAAGGAGGCTCCAGGCTCCGAGCTGTCAGCACAGAGCCCGACGCGGGGCTCGAACTTGTGAACCACGAGATCATGACCTGAGCCAAAGTCGGACACTTAACCGACTGAGCCACCCAGGCACCCCAGGGTTTTTGTTTTTAAGAACATCAAAAACAATCTTTAAAAAGCCGGTATTAGCTCTTCATAGAATTCTGTGGTCCTGCTTAAGTATCTAGCTCAAGGAAGGAGACTCAGAAGGATCTTTTCGAAATATAATGGTCATAGTTTATTACAGTTGATTAAGAGCCTTAGTTATATAAAAGTAGACTTTGTTATTTAATGCATTACATCTTTCCAAACATTTGTAGACCTGGTATATCCCAAACACACTTAAGTTTGAACATGGTACCTGCTCCTCAATGAAAAGTCGTAAGTACTGTGATAGAAATACGCACCCCTAGCTTTTAGAGTACCTAGGGCTCTAAGAGTACAAGGTAGAGGAGATAACTTTTGTATTCCTGAAGGAGAATAGCAGGGTACCAAGGATAAGTAGGGAACATAACAGGGTTACCTGAGGGTAGATTACTGTAGCTGGAGTGTAGGAGGTATATGGTGAGTAGTAAGCAGTAAAACTAAAGGTGAGTAAAGACTTTTCATTTAAACATGGCAGATTAAGATGGCTGTTTGTCTCCACTTCTTAAACCCTCCTAGAAGACAGTAAAAGAATAGATGCAAAAACCCCAAGGATAACAAATGAAATAGGAATAAAGGACACAGAAAAGAAAGCAGCTAACTTTTGGAAGGTACGAAGCTAATAGGTAAATGATACCTAACTTAGCAGGCTGGAGAAAACTGGAACCTAAAGGATGAGAAGCCAACAACAAGCAACTAAATTGGCATTGAAGAACCTTTGGAAGGCTCAGGCCTTGGATTTACGAGCTACTTTGGAGGTAGGCATATGGAACAAAACTGAGAACAAGAGGATTGGTTAATTTATATGAAAGAGCATTTTAACTACTCCCACCCTGCTCAGAGTTTAAACCAAGGAAGAGGGAGACCGTGTTAGGAAAATAAGAAGTAATGAAAGGAGATCCCAGCATGAAGCTGTGGAACAGGTATAGGCTTACAGAGCACAGAGCACACTAGTCCAGGTTAGACTAGGGTGAGGTCTCTAAAAAAGATGTTTTAAAGCCTGAAAGATTGGTTGAGTGCCTGAAATGTCTGAATGTACAGGAGTTTTAACAGGGGCAGAATGGAGGTAAAGTAATGATAAACACAGAACAGTTAAGCATTCAACAGAAAACAAAGCTGTAGAAGAAAGGACAGGTATTAAAGCATACTTTATTTTCTTGTGATTACTGTTTAATCAACATGTTTTAAAAATCATAAAAAACATAGTTTTACAAAGTTTGTATAATATTCTTAAGAGCAACAAAAAGTTTGGGGTGCCTGGGTGGCTCAGTTGGTGAAGCATCTGACTCGATTTCAGCTTAGGTCATGATCTCAAGTTGGGGAGTTCAAGCCCCACGTGAGGCTCTGCACTTACAGCTCCAAGCCTGCTTTGGATTCTCCCATCTTTCTTTCTCTCTGCCTCTCCCCTGCTCTCTCATTCTCTCTCTCTCTGTCTCTCAAAAACAAACAAACATTAAAAAAAAAAAAAAACACAAGAAAAAGTTTGTTGAAGGAGAATGGGATTTAGATCATCAGAGTTGGAATCATGTCTCTGCTTCCTGCTCCTGTCCAGAAAACCTCTGTGCCTCATCTGTAAAATGGGGCTTAGAATAGCATACCTCTGTTCCAAGGATTGTAAATATATGTGCACATTTAAAGCAGCACTATGTGTTAGCAATTATAAAGAAGAGGAGAATGGAGACAAATGAACTATACATGGGGACTGGGTAGAATAATAGTTTAAAGTAAAAAATCAAAGTTTAAGCATGTTATTAAAAAATACAGATGTAAATAAAAGAAATAGCTAAGAATTGAAAATGGTTGCATCTGGGGAATATGAGCCAGGAATATGGTGGGCTAGGGCAGGCTATTTATCCTCACAGTAAGCCATGAGTGTTAACTTTTTGGATTTTGTACATATATGGGAAAACTGAAAAAGCAGGATGAGCCTTTTGTTTGGATTTTAACCTGAACCACAAAGCATTGTATTATTTATTATAGAAATCTTTAAATTTATTCAGAGATTGAGAGAAAAGTATAACAAACCCATGCCCTAGCTTCAACCATTATGAACTCCTAGCCAGTGTTGTTTAAACCAGCATCCTCAGGCACCACTGGATTATTTTGTGTTTTTTTTTTTTTTAATTTTTTTTTTCAACGTTTTTTATTTATTTTTGGGACGAGAGAGACAGAGCATGAACGGGGGAGGGGCAGAGAGAGAGGGAGACACAGAATCGGAAACAGGCTCCAGGCTCCGAGCCATCAGCCCAGAGCCCGACGCGGGGCTCGAACTCACAGACCGCGAGATCGTGACCTGGCTGAAGTCGGACGCTCAACCGACTGCGCCACCCAGGCGCCCCCACCACTGGATTATTTTGAAGCAAGTCTCAAACCTTACCTCATCTCAACCAGTAAATGGTCTTATAGATGGCCTTAGTAGCTATGGTGGGTGCACTGCTCCCTTCAGAAAAAAACAAAAACAAAAAAATGACTAGCTGCAAGGAATGAATGCAGTTAGCTGATAACTTTTAGCAACAGCACTTAGATAGCTGCCGCAGTGTTTGAGCCAAGATCACGCTCTCCAGGCATCCTCCAGTGAGTTAGTGTGTGTGACCTGGCAGTTTCTGCTCACTATGGGACCATGTAGTCAGTTTCTGTACAGGGCTCACTGTTGGACTGGTCAACTTTGTCAGAGTTGTACCACATTCTGATGCTTTTCTTGCCCAACTCTCCTTTCTTCTTTCAAAGTGATGGATCAACATGGTCTAAGGGCTTTTGCTATCTAGTCCAACTCTTTCTCCATAGCTTTTAAAGGTTCACCTTCATCTTAACATCTCGGGGCATTCAGCTGGCAAAATAGCTGACAGGATTCTTTTTAAAGTGTATAAGAGAAGAACTAACATATCAGATCTCAGGCTGATATTCTTTAAAAGGTCTGTTTGTACGGTGGACCTTTGGCTGGTGTTTGAGAAATTCACTTTCAAGAGGATTCTTACCATTCCCTGACTTAAAAAAACAAACTCACTGTGTCTAAACTGCAGACAGTATGGTTTATACTGAACACCTGCTTCTGGGAGTCTGGAATTTTGGTACATGGTAGGAATTGAGTGCTTATGTGACCAGCCCCTAATAAAAATCTTGAGTATTCTTTACTACACATCCCTGGTACATAATACTTCACACGTGTTGTCATAATTTGTTGCTGGAGGAATTAAGCATATTTTGTGTGATTCCACTGGGAGAGGATTCTGAGCTTGTACCTGATTTCTTCTGATTTCACCGCATGTGCCTTTTTTCCTTTGCTGATTTTGCTTTGTATCCTTTCACTGCAGTAAATCATAGCCATGGAAACAACCTTGTGAAAAAGAGTCCTGTGAGTTTCCGTAGTAAATCACTGAATCTTGGGGACCCTAGCAAGCCAACAAATCCCACATGAAATTTGTAATGATTCATAAATATCAAATGACCAGTCAATAGTCTGGTCTTTTCAAAAAATATATTTAGGTTGTCCAAATAGGGATCAAAAGCAAAATAAATCTACCCATTGCATTTAATTGATAGGTTAAGTTTCAACCTACAGATTTCACCCATTTTTCTCCCTTGCTAATTTATTTGCACAAGGCAAGTGACAGTTTATTCAGTTTTCAAAGTCTGGGCTTTCCTGATTACAACCCTGTAGTGGTATTTAACTTTTTTTTTCTGTTAATGTTAGTTTCCTGAAAGCTTATTAAAATTCCTTATTTGATAAGACTAGTTGAGAGATGATGTTTACTTACCTTTTGTAAGATACGGGGAGGCACATAATACCTGCTTTTTTCTCTTTTTTTGTCTTAAGATTTCGGTGTTGTCATCCTGATCCATTTATTGTGAAATTTGCTATTAGCTTTTTTTTAAAATTTTTTAAATGTTTTCATTTATTTTTGGAGGAGAGTGAGACAGCATGAGCGGGGGAAGCGGAAAGAGAGAGGGAGACACAGAATTTGAAGCAGGCTCCAGGCTCTGAGCTGTCAGCACAGAGCCCCATGTGGGGCTCGAACTCACGAACTGTGAGATCATGACCTGAGCCGAAGTCAGATGCTTAACCGACTGAGCCACCCAGGCACCCTACTGTTAGCTTTTAATGGTTCTACAGCTATTTACCTGTATCCACTATTTTGTTGTCTTGCAAAAAGGATGATACCTCATTCTATCTTTCCCTCATTTACTAGCTATAATTCTTTCATAAAGAACTTTAACAAGCAATTGGTTCATATATAAAAGGATAAACTATTGATTCCTGAACTTTTTGAGTGTTAAGAGTAAGTTCTTTATCATCCTCCAAAGGTTGGTCAACAAGATTAAAAATCTTAAGTGTCATTATGAATAGATTTTAACCTGATTTAAAGCTCTTTGTGCCCAAATTGTCCCCTCTCTGGCCTGGGGAGGCTCCTTTGGGTTGATTTTCACACAACAGTTCTTGAGGGCTTTTTGCAAATAGGTACAGCAGGAGTCCCCAGCTCTTCTATTTCCTTCACAGGCCTGGATTCAGCCATTTCTTTGTGGAGTTCTAGTTCTTTTTAGAGATGGTATTTAGAGTGCATAGTCTGGGCTGCTCCATACTTGTTTAATCATATTTTTAGGTTTTCTGACTGGACACAGCTGGGAAATACTAAATATACCATAATTTTATATTGATATTATTTCTAGTTAAATTTAAAGGGTTATACCTTAATCTCTTTAATCTTCCATTTATTATTTTTTCTCTTGAAAATTTCAGCATGGTTCCTAATAACACCATTGATTTGCTTTATCCTATTCATTGTAGTTTCAGAATAGGCAGTAGTAATATTGCAAACAATATGATTATTGGAAAGTTGGTGCTTTTGTTTTTTACTTTATGTCCTTCGGAAACAACCCTGTATGGGATGTGTACTGTTAATTTAGTGTTTTTAAAGTGATTCCTGTCTATGTATTTAAGCCACCGTGCTTTTGATTTTAAGGAATTTCTTACATTTTTTTTATATTTTGCTTTTATAAAACATTACATGATCTATAGGTAAATCTCCAAAACAAGATATATGAATAGAAGTGTCCATCCCGGTTTCTTCTATTTCTTACCTCTTTTTATAGTAACTATGTTTATTAGTTTTGGTTTATCCTTCTGTTTCAAAATAAACATATATACGTATATATACACATACATACACTCACATCTATTTTTATATGTATACAAGTGTATTTTTATGTGTGCATTTCCACACACTTATTAGGTATAAAGTAGCACACTATAAACTTGTTTGCATCTTGCTTTTTTTTTTTTAAGTTACTATAGAGCTCTCCATATATATTATTTCACTGTAGACAATTCTGTTCCTTTTTATAGGAACATAATATTCCGTTATGTAATTGTATCATGTTATTTCAAGTGGTTTTCTACTATGGACATTTGATTGTTTCTAGTCTTGCTATTATAGATAGTACATATATAAATAGGCTTGTGTATGTGTCCTTTTTTCTTTTTAATGTTTATTTCTGAAAGAGTGGGAATGGTGGAGGGGCAGAGATAGAGGGGACAGAGGATCCAAAGCAGGCTCTGCACTGACTGCAGAGAGCCTGATGTAGGGCTTAGACTCACAAACCATGAGATCATGACCTGAGCCAAAGTCAGATGCTCAACTGACTGAGCCACCAGGGCGTCCACCAATGTGTCCTTTCACTAGGATTTTTGTTATCTATGTTTGGGATGGATTCCTAGAAGTAGAATTCTGTATCAAAAGGTAAACATAGGCAATTTTGCTGGTTATTGCTAAATTTCTCTTTACAAGGGGACAATACTACTTTGTATTCCCATCGGCAATGTTTGAGAATACTTGTTTTCCTTCAACCTGTGAACAGACCATTATCAAACTTCAAAAAATATTTTGAGGTATGATCATAAAGACAGGGAGCTATGTTGGGCTTTGACAATAGTCTTAGAGAAATGCAGGTCTTCACTAAGGAGGTACAATTACATTAAAGTAGTGTCAAAGGTATAGCATAAGGAGGACTTATTTACTGGATGAAGCCATTATAAGAGGAATTGGGTAATTCCTGAGTTTCTGGGAATATGAATAGTTTGCTCAGAGAATACCAAACATCAGATTATAGGATAGGAAAATTCCATCTTAGTTGCCTTGAATTTGAAGTGCTTCTGAGATACCTGTTAGAAATGTTGGATATGTGAGTCTGAAGAAAATTGGGATTATAGTAGAGTTTATGTGTTCCTATTCTGTTTACGCTAAGATGTCTGTAGATGAAGATGCTCAGGTAAATAGTAATAATATTTGAGTGTTTGGCATGCTCTTGATTTTGGTAAGGGTAGTTTTATGTGCCCCTTCCATGTTTGTGTTTATACACAGCATTGACTTAGCATCTTTTTGTGGCTGGAATTAGAAGAAGTATACTTAATTTTCATGACTTACCTTCTATAGACTAGTAGTATATACATATAGAGTATATGTATGTATAATTCTGTTATGAAATTGTACAAATTTATTTCCATGGCAAATATAGCTTATATTCCCTTGCTGTGGTGTATGGGATGATTTATTTTGCCTTGTCTCTGATAAACATGATTTTATATACAAATTTGAAACTTTGGTCAAGTTTTCTACTTTAAAATATTTCCTTAGTATCTACTTTTGACAAACTTAGGCAAATGGAGAATTGTTTTGCCATTGAAATATGCTTTCTTCCTGTATTAAACATACAGAGATACATGATAATGTCATGATGTCAAAGTATAATTTTCACATTACAGCTGAAAAAGGAATCTCATCTAAAAGAATAGTTTTCTTATATGGTCTTAAGAATATTGAAGCAGGAAACAAGTTCACAAACTTCAAAATTAGAGAAGTCCTAAAAAAAATCTAGTTTAACTTCATTTTACAGATTAGGAGAAATGTTGGTTATTTTTGTGACCAAACCATTGTGAAACAACATGAGTGTATAAGCCCCAAGTGTTAGAGACTTCTAAATTTAGATTTGACCATTAAAATTTTTTTAAATGTTTGTTTATTTTTGAGAGAGAGAGACAGAGCACAAGCAGGGGAGGGCAGAGAGAGAGACACACAGAATCCAAAGCAGGCTCCAGGCTCTGGGCTGTTTGCACAGAGCCCAACACAGGGCTTGAACTCATGAACCATGAGATCATGACCTGAGCCAGAGTCTGACGCTTAACTGACTGAGCCGCTCAGACGCCCCAAGATTTGACCATTAAAAAATGGGATTGAAATAGAAGAGCAGAACCATAAACCTGATGTTGTAATTGTCAGTTTCTTTCTTTATGATTATTTCTGTGGGATAATAACAATATCTTAACTAACATTTACTTAGCCTATTATGTACTATTGTAAGCACTTTACAAGTCTTCTCATTTTAGTTCTCAAAACAACCACATGACATACAGTTAGTTATCATTAAGCTACATTTTACACATGACAGAGTATTAGTAAGGGTACAGAATTTTCCCAGGGAGTCCCAATAGCAGGAAGCTAAAATGGGAATTTAAACTCAGTCAGTGAAGGCACCAGGATGATAAAGGACTCAAAACCTTTTTCTGTAAGTTGAAGATATTTTTACTTAGAAGAGAAGATTGAGGGTGGTGGGGACATTGAGACCATCAAATATTAAGTCTTCTGTGGATAGAGTATATGGATTCCTTCATGGAATTTGGGCATAGAATGAGTTCCAAAGCTTATGTTTGATCCAGTATCAAGTATGTTCTCCTTTTTGTGTCAGAGCTATGTGAAGATAGAATGGCTTTTCTTAGGGTTAAAATTTACCCCCTTGGGGCACCTGGGTGGCTCCGTCAGTGAAGCAGTGGTCTCTTGGTTTCAGCTCAGGCCGTGACCTCACTATTCACAGGTTAGAGCCCTGCATCAGGCTTCACACTGAAGGTGCAGGGCCTGCTTGGGATTCTCTTTCTGTGCCTCCCCTGCTCGCACTCTCTCAAATAAATTTGAAAAAACAACAACAAAAAAAAACTGCCCTCTCATCACAGTCCAAGCAGAGGTTACGTGATTTTTTGGAAGGCTTGTGGTAGAAGGGAATTAAGGCAATAAGAAGGTAAATAGACGAGATCCACTTTGAGGCCCTTTGCTAATCCTGAGATTTTTGGATGATTAACTAAAGATCCCACCTAGAATTAATACCCATTTACTCTAAATGAGTTAAATATACTGTGAGAGTCATAGGCTTTCATAGTACTTGGCTTCTTCAGAAGAACCAAGGCTTTCTGCTAGAGATGCTTCCAATTTCAGACCCACTTACATTTTGAGCAGGCCACTCAGTTGGTTAAGGGTTAATGGTCTTTACTCTTAGTTTCTACCTTCTTAATATTGTCACAGTAGGCTATGCTACTTATTCTTGTATTCTTAGAGCACACTAGGTTATCAGACTCGAGCATGCTTTTCAGTTACTAAGAGGATTTGTGAAATCAATTGCTAGGCCTTATTCCCAGATTATCTGACTCATTAGATCCAAAGTAGAGCCCAAGAATTTGCATTTGTAGCATATTCCCAGATGATGTTGATTCTGTTGATCATACTTTGAGAAACGCCATTATATTACAGTAGTTTGGCCTACCCAAAAGATTGAGCTTTACAGGAGTAGGAACCAGACATTACTCATTTCTTTGCCCCCTACTCCCAAGCAATACATAGGGGCAACCGGTCTTAATTTTATAGAAACCACTACAGACTGTTACATTGCTGTCTTTGGCCTTGTTGATACCAGAGGTTAGGACTGAAAATTTAGAAAACTTCTAAAGCTTTAGGTTCAGATCAGTTTTGTTTTTTATGTTAAGCTTACCATTAGAAGCACAAAATCAAGACTCTGCTAGAATTATTTCACACAGTTCCACTCTCTGATATATACAAGTTTCTTTTTCTTTCTTTTTTTTTTTTTTGCCATTACTAGACTACATGGCTACATGTAAGAACTAGAATTTTACCTCTCTCTTTCTGGAAAAACAGAGGCTATTGAAATGTGCTAAGTTGTGTAAAGCAAACAGCAAATCTCAAACTGATTTCAAGTTCAGGAAGAGGTCCACATCTAGTCCCGTTAAAGTAATTTTTTTTAACATTTATTTATTTTTGAGAGAGAGAGAGGCACAGAGCATGAGTGGAGGAGGGACAGAGAGAGAGAGACAGAGACAGAATCTGAAACAGGCTCCAGGCTCTGAGTTCTCAGAACAGAGCCTAAGGCAGGGCTCAAACTCACAAACCGTGAGATCATGACCTGAGCCAAAGTCAGACACTTAACTGACTGAGCCACCCAGGTACCCACTGTTAAAGTAATTCTTAAGTTTAGGTTAAAAAAATGGAATAAGAAGAACTTGTGTTTTTTACCTACCCCTACCCGCACCCCTCAAGCTAGCAAAGAATGTCTTACTAAAATTTTAGCAAGAACTTTATTCTGGCAATTAAAATCATGAAAAGATGTCATTTAAGTTAAATTAAGAATGATTTGATTCTTTATATGTTGCATATAGGTTTCGTCTTTGGTAGTAATCATAAGCAGCATTCTTTTTTTTTTGTTTAATGTTTTTAATGTTTTTTTATTTATTTTTGAGAGCAAGAGAGAGACAGAGTGTGAGTGGGGAGGGGCAGAGAGAGGGAGACAGAATCTGAAGCAGGCTCCAGGCTCTGAGCTCTCAGCACAGAGCCTGATGTGGAGCTTGAACCCACAAACTGTGAGATCATGACCTGAGCCCAAGTCTGACGCTTAACTGACGAGCCACCCAGGCCCCCCATAAGCAACATTCTTATGTGATTCTTCTCTTTTTCTCTCCTCAGATATCCAGAAAGTGGTACTGTAGAAATAAATGTCAAGGATCTTCGACCACGAGCTAGAACCAATTTGAAATGGAATGAACTAAATATTGGTGATGTGGTAATGGTTAATTACTCTGTAGAAAATCCTAGTAACAGAGGATTTTGGTTTGATGCAGAAATTACTGCACTGAAGACCATCTCAAGAACCAAAAAAGAACTTCGTGTGAATATTATCTTAGGGTAAGATGCTCTACACTGATACCCTATAATTACTGAAGTAATCAAGGAATGTAATTCTTAGGTATTACTCACATGTTCCTCAGTAAAAAAGATGTAATCTATGAAAGATAAAAATTTACATACTAAAAGAGAACTATTTTATACAAATTCTTGAGATTTTTTTCTTTTCTTTTTTTTTTTTTTTTATAAGAATGGCCCTTAAATGTCTATCACTGCTTTAAGACTGGAGATACTATTTGAAAGCATCTTGGAAATAACTGAGTATTAGAGAAATCCTTGCTTACCTCACAGAGGATGTATGTTGATGTAGTAGCAGTGACTATCAGCCTAATCAGCTATCTGCAGTACTTGTAAGACTAGCTGAAATTTTCCTTCATAGTAATTTTCTTAAGTTTACAGAATTTAACAAGCTGCACGAAGAGAATTCAAAATGTAAAACGTCACCCAAAATGCCAAATTACTTAACCGCTATTTCCATCATTAATTCACTAATTTACTTTTTGAAAAGCCTCTTAAACTGTTTCTAGTTCTTACAATGTTTAAGTAAACAATCTTGGATTATGTATTTTGTGCTCTGCTTTTTTTGTAGAATGAATTCTTAGAAGAACATTTCTGTTGAGCAGTGGGGATTCTAGAATGACCCTGGCAGTTGTGCGTGTGTGTGTGTGTGTGTGTGTGTGTGTGTGTGTGTATAAATATGTATGTATTTATATATGAAGCAGCCACACTAACGCTTGTCAAATTCTGATTAACAGAATTATTATATATAATATATATTGGATAGATAATAATTTATATGTTAAATATAATGGCTGTGTTCTATCTTGTAACAAATCTGAGGTCAAGCATCTGCTTATGATTAGTAATACAAAGTAGGAGTCTATAAACTATAGCCTACTGGCTACCTGATTTTAGGAAAATAGTTTTTGGAATTCCTATCCATTTGCACATGATCTATGGCTGTTTTTGTATTGAAAAACATTGTTCAGTGATTGCAATGCATACCATTACAGTAATGTGTACTGAAAATATAAGACTCCCTGGCTTGCAAAATCTAAAGTACTTACTTTCTGACTCTTGATGAAAAAGTTTGCTGACTCTTACAATAAAGAAAAATAATGTGAGGTGCTGATAATAACTTATACTTTAGAAAATGGTTTCTGAACTTTCTACAAACAGAATCACACTTCCAGGTAAAGATGTAACTCACAGACTTCCAAGCAGCTTGAAATTCTGATAAGGATATAAATCATGAAGAAAAAGAAAAGGCATCTATATAAATTGGTTATATAGGGAGCCTTATAATGTACTTGAGTACAGGAAGTACAAAAACAGCATGTATACTTAATAGGAAGAGGTAACAGTACTCATAGAGTTAAAAAACAAAAAAAAACAAAAAAAAACAGCTCACTATTTAAAAAGTTTTCCCTTAGTGATTCTGAAGTACAGTTAGAGTGGAGCACCATGGCTTTAGGGACTAGAACTACAACTGAATGGAAATTATAGATAGGCAAACAATTAGAAAAATTATGTGATGCCTCTCCCAGTAGTGCAACATGCCGTCCTGTAACACGTTATGTTCTGTCATTTAAGGTTTTTTTAAAAAAATTTTTATTTAAAATTTATTTTATTACATTTACTTATTTTTGAGAGACAGTGAGAGCATGAGCAGGGGAGGGGCAGAGAGAGTGGGAGACACAGAATCTGAAGCAGGCTCCAAGCTCTGAGGAAGCATTCAGCACAGAACCCGACTCAGGGCTCAAACCCACAAACCATGAGATCATGACCTGAGCCAAAGTCAGACACTTAACTGACTGAGCCACCCAGGCGCCCCTGTCATTTAAGTATTTACTAGATGTGTTAGGAACATGAGAGCCAAAAAGGAGCCAGTGTGGTATGTGGCTTGTGGATAGAATTTTTTTTTCCCCCATGTTTAAAAGTCTTTTCTCATTACTAGAAAGAGTGGATAAAAAATCAGAATGAAGGTATAAATGTATTCTGACATTGATAGTTTGGAGCTGTTCCAAACTTTGCTGTTGTGACATTATCCCCGTGTTCTGGTGCTTATGTGCATTAATTTCTGTGGGATGCATCTTGTCTAGAAGTAGAATTGCTGGATTGTAAAACCTGTACATCTTTAATAGGTAGGACCAAATATTTAAGGGGCTGTATCACATTACACTTCTATAGCAGTATTAGAGGTCTCATTGCTCTGCATTTTCATCCACACTTAATTTTGTTAGACTTGAATTTTTGCTAATCAGGTGGGTGTAGAATAAAATAGTGTATCATTATGGTTTTGATTTGTATTTCCTTGACTACTAAGGAGATTGATAACCTTATGTTTATCGTCAATTTAGATATCTTTTGTGAGGACTCTGTTCCAAACATAAATGTTTTGTTGTTACTAGGCAGTCTGTTATTAGGTAGTCTGTATTACTGATTTTTTTTTATATTACTAATTTCTTAGGAGTTCTAATTGGGGGGCTTGGCCATTTCAGTTATATGTAGAGAAAATATCTTTTATAGCTTTTTTCATGTTATGAATAATATTCTTAACCTTAAAACTATCTGAGGTGATGGAAGTTAACTTTTTGTGGTAATCATTTGTCAGTATATGTATCTATCAAATCATTATGGTGTATAGTTACACAGTTTATGTCAATTACATCTCAATAAAACATGGCGTTGGCAGGGGAAAAACTTTTTCTGCCCAGAATGCATTATTATTTTAAGCAGCTTTGTGGTTTTATCTTTCTTTAGTAGGCCTTTAATCCATTTGAAGTAGGTTTTTGTGTACAGTGTGAGGGTTTGACTTACCTTGAGATATATGGATAATCATTTTTCCTAGCATCATTTATTAAAAAGCCCATTTTGGGGGGCACCTGGGCGGCTCAGTTGGTTGGGTGTCTGACTTCAGCTCAGGACATGATCTTACAGTTCATGGGTTCGAGCCCTGCATGGGGTTCTGTGCTGACAGCTCAGAGCCTGTAACCTGCTTTGGATTCTGTCTCCCTCTCTCTGCCCCTCCCCCACTTGCATTCTGTCTCTGTCTCTCAAAAAATGAATAAACATTAAAAAAAAAATGAAGGGGTGTCTGGGTGGCTCAGTCAGTTGGGCATCTGACTTCAGCTTAGGTCATGATCTCACCGTTTGTGAGTTTGAGCTCTGCTGACAGCTCAGAGCCTGCTTCAGATCCTGTGTCTCCCTCTCTCTCTGCCCCTTCTCTGCTTGTTCTCTCTATCAGTAATGAAAAAAAATTTTTTTGACAATTAAAAAAAAATAAAAAGCCCATTTTTGAGGGAGAGAGGCTAAAATAAAACCCACTTTTCCCTCACTGATTTTCAGTATCCCCTCATATCAAGTGACTATATTTGATGCATCCATCTGATGTCTGTTCTATACCATGGGTCTATGTTGTGTGTCCTGATAGCAGTTCCACACTTTAATGATATGATACAACAGGGCTTCCTACCTTGCTCTTCAGTAGTTCTCTATTTTCTTAGGTCTGTGTGCTTTTATTTGAATTTTCCAAGTCATCTTGGTAATTTAAACATAAAAACCATTGGGAATTTAATACGTATTGTGTTGACTCTAATCCATGAATGTGCCTGTTCTCCATTTATTTAGGTCTTTAATGTGTTTTTCTCATGTTTTTATTAGGTTGAACCACATAAAATGTCTTTGTAGGTTCAAAATAATTGAATGTTGGCAATTATATGGTAGATCCTGATTTAATGCCGTCCAGAGATCTGATCTTATATGGGTGTCTGTTATCCTTATTTAACTTCAGGTACTACTTGTTATTCCTGTAAATGGTATTTTTATTTCATTTTCCTTTATTAGTGGTATACAAGTAACCTTTGATCTTGGATCTAGTAGCCTTACTAGATTTATTAGTTTTAATTTACATGTCGATTTTTTGGGGAATCTTTATGATTATAATCATCATGTGTGAATTATGACATTTTTGTCTTTTGATTTCTTTTATTCACCAACTGCATTTTAGTATGTTGTTGAAAGGAAGTGATGATAGCAGGCATCTTTTTTCTCCTTTATCTCTATAAAAAAAACTTTCAAAATCTCACCAATATCTATAGTGTTTGACATAAGTATTTTGTGGATACTTTGTGTGGGATTTTTGCATTGTGTTAATGAGTAAAATTTGCATGTTAGTTTTCCTATTTAACTGTCCTTCACAAATTATTCAGATTTTATAAAATAATGAGAATATTCTTTTATGGTGGAGTTTTGTTTCCTTTTCTTGAATGGTATAACTTCTCACTAAAGCCTTCTTTGTGGGAAGGATTTTTATAATTGGTTAATTTCTATAATGATCATAGGGCAATCCAGATTTTCTACTTCTTGAAATAGAATTTTTTTTTTTTTAAGGAACTTGATTTTATCTAAATTTTATTTAAACTTCAGCTTTGATACTCTCTATTGTATTGAAGGTGCAAAGGAAGTAGTAAATATAGGACATGATTTTTAATCTGCCTTGGATATTTGATAAGGGAACTCGGAGTTAAAGTTCATGCTTGTTTCTATTTTTAATCTGTGACTACTAAAAAGTGAATATGCTTAAACTGTCTAGCGATCAAATTCTATTTTTAGCTTATCATTTTCTGTTTATATTTTAGCTTTGAAAAAAATTCAGAACAAAAGTTTAGGAGTTTTAAGTCCATTTTTCAAAATACTTTGTTCAGTTTCTATTGTGATGCATATTCATTTAATACCACATGAAGTTATGTTAGTTTAGATATTTATAAGTAGAATTTGAGGGGCACCTGGGTGGCTCAGACCGTTAAGTGTCCAACACTTGGTTTTGGCTCAGGTCCTGATCTCAGAGTTTGTAAGATTGAGCCCAGAGATAGGCTTGTGCCCTGACAGCACCAAGCCTGCTTGGGATTCTCTCTCTCTCCCTACCCCTATACCCCTCCCCTGCTCCTCCTCCACTCATGTGCGCATGTGCGCTCTCTCTCAAATTTTTTTAACAAAAACTTAGCCTTTAAAGACAAAAAAGTAGAATTTCAATCCTATAGGAAGAAAATCCTTTATCTAAAGCTAAAGTAAGCTATGGATGTACTTTATTTTCAGTGTCCTTTTTCTAGGGCTTTTTACTTACTAAATTTTATCCAACTCGTTTATCATCACATCTCTTTAGTGATATTCTTATTATTGTACCATTCTTACACTACAATTTTGGTGTCCATATCAAGTTATAAATCAAAGTTTACTGTATTTTAACCATATTGGCCTCTTTGTGGTGCTTAATCATATGAACATGCTTCTGCTTCAGAGCCCTTGCCATTTGCTGTTCTTCTGCCTGGTCTGCTCCACACATATCCTTATTTGGCTTGCTCTGTGTCTTGTCTTGGTTGTTTGTTCAGACATCACTTCAAAAGAAGCTTTTAATGTTGTATAACATTACGTATGTACATGCAGGGCATTGAATTGTTTCCTTACTCTTTCTTTGT